>NC_056727.1:979928493-980045993 GCF_019279795.1 Protopterus annectens | reverse complement strand
TAGACAAACTTTCAACTTAAGCACTCAAACCATTCACTTCTCATCTCGGCACTTGCTCAAAACTCATAGCAAGCACTAATAAACCTTAGCACTAGACCCCCCCCTATACTGTAGAGAAGGACAAGGCTCTCTATTTGACCTTACCAGCTAATCAGTAAAACAGTTCACTGTACCTATCCAGGCATGTCCAAAGGGCAGTTTCAGGTGTACTCTCCAGTCCAACTGATGAATCTGGGCATTTTGAGGCAATGTTACAATTGCCTCATGTACATAGACAACCCTCTCCTCCTTCCACCAAACACTAATACATGAGAGATGCAATTATACAGCCAAACTGGAGGCTAAGCTCTCTCAACCCAAGACTGGACCAGGCAGTCAAGAGGAGAAGGGAATTACTTGCATCACACCACCAGTCTCACATAGACCTATGAAACCAGCACTGGCAAAAAACACACATAAATACACAAAAACATACTCGGAGGCTCTAAATAAAAATCTGCAAAACAACAGAGACCTCCAAAGCAGACATCCAAGCAACCACCACCCCCCAACACAAACCATGAAATACATATTTCACAAAATCAGTGTGCCACTCAATAACAGCCCTTAAGGCAAAATAACATACCCAACACACTAGTAATAGGTGACTCTATAGTCAGCCACACTGACATCCCACTCACTAGGCTGAACAAGGAGAAGATGACTGTTAGCTGCCTGTCGGGTGCCATGATCCGCCACTTAACACAAGTGTTCAGGTCACTCCAGAACAAGTACAAATATGACTCTGTCATTGTCCATGTTGGTGTGAATGACCTGAGTCTTACCTCTCTGGACTACATGGAAAGAGACATGGAGGAGCTTTCTGATCACGTAGCCCAGGTTGGTATGACCCTGACCCTGAGTAGGATCCTGCCCTCACCAGGAATGATACCACAGTATAGAGAAAAAATTATCAATTTCAACAATTGTCTAAGCTTCTGGTGTCATTCAAAGTGTCTGTCAGCCTGGGATGACATGCTCGACAAGCCACGCTGCTTTGCTAGAGATGGCTTGCACTTATCACCCTTAGGCTTTCGAATACTGGCCAAGGCTCTTCCCGCCCCCATAGTGCCTTTTTTAGGCAAGGCTCAAAAGACAAACCCACTGCCGTAAATAGCACAAGTAACAAAAAACTGAGGGTAATTCTGCTCAATGCCAGAAATCTAAACCTCAAAATGCATGCACTCGAGGCACTCCTCAGTATGGAGAAAATAGATATATGTGCAGAAACCTGGTTTGAGGCTCCAGAGAGCACTCCAGCACTACCAGGCTACAACTCATACCATACATTTCAGCCACAAAACCTGGACCGAATTACAAAAGGCGGGGTGTATCCATATTCATCAAGGATACCCACACCTACAGGTTAGTGGCACAGCACGCTGCTTCAGAGATCATCCACGTGCAACTAACAATGAGCAAAACTGCTATTCAAATTATAGCTTGCTACAGATCACCCACCATGTCCCAGGACCCCCACTCTACATTCCTGGAAACATTGGGAAACATAAAGGTCCTACCAAACACCCTGATATTGGGTGATTTCAATTACCCAAACATTAACTGGGAGAACTACTCAAGTACGAACTTCCTTGCCCAACATTTCCTAGAATTTATAAACTCAAATGCCCTGGATCAACTGGTCAACACCCACACCAGAGGTGACAACATATTGGACCTGGTCATCACTAACATGGGCGACCGGTGTTTCACACCAGAGGTCGACCCCTTGCTGGTTAGATCTGACCATAAACTAATCACTCTGGATATCCACATTCCACCACCACCCCCGGTCAAAGAAACCACTGTGAAAAACTTTTCAAAAGCAAACTTCACATTACTTAAGACCGAGGTGGGAAGTTTCAAAGCTCCCATGCTAAAAGATAACGCTGTCCAAGCTGCAAAATCCTTTACTAATGCACTCTATGGGCACTTACAAGAATGCATGGATCATGCTATCCCAAACAAAACCAAGACTAACTCCTCCAAGAAAAGGAAACCAGTCTGGTGGACCCCTGCCATAAACAAGCTATACAATAGCAGGAGGAAACTAGTACAGAAAAGAGTAAAATCCCAAGAAGGGAAGACATCTCTGATCAGTATCAGCAAGAAACTACTTTCCCTCATAAATTCATCCAAGGCTAGCTTCGAAAGAAAAATTGCCATGGACTCCAAAGATAACCACAAGGCATTCTTTAGCTATGTCAAGAATCTAAGTGGCACTTCTCAGATCTGCTCGGAGTTAGTGCAGAATGGCACAAAATGCACTGAACCAACTGATATAGCCAACATCCTGGCAGACAGGTTCAGTGCAAACTTCACCCCCCTCTCACCCCCAAAAGGGGTCATAACTATACCAGAAGAATGTAGTGCCCCTGAAATCACAGACACTCAGGTTAAAACAGCCCTCTCCAAAGCCAAAAACACAGCATCAATGGGACTGGACGGTGTCCCAGGATGCATCCTACACGAGCTCAAAGATGAACTAACCCCTCACCTAAACACACTGTTTAAACTCAGCCTCTCCACAGGCTATGTGCCCACAGAGTGGCGCACAGCAACGATTATTCCGCTCCACAAAGGTGGAGCCACAATGGACCCTGGGAACTATCACCCTATAAGCCTGACTAGCTTGGTCTGCAAAGCTATGGAGTGAATCATCATGGATCTCATTAACAGAGACATTGGAACCCTCCAAACACTGGACCCTACCCAATTTGCCTTTGTTAAGGGCAGATCATGCCTCCTAAACCTGGTGGACTTCTTTGAGACAGTTACCAAGGCTATAGACAAGAGAAAGGTGGTTCACACAGCCTACCTAGACCTTGCAAAGGCCTTTGACACCATTCCCCACTCAGGTATTATAGACAAGCTCACCAGCCTGAACATAAACCCCTACATCATGAGATGGGTTGCCAACTTGCTCACAGACAGAACCCACATGGTAAGAGTTGCAGGAGCTAGGTCTGACTCTAAACCGGTTACAAGTGGCATTCCCCAGGGCTCAGTCCTAGGACCCCTCCTGTTCGGCATATACTTCTCAGAGGTACAGGCAAGCACAGGAGGACTATGGCTGACCAAGTTCACAGACGACTGCAAGCTAGGGGCTATAACTGACTCTCCGGATGGCACAGACATCCTCCAAAAGGGTCTCACTGAGACAGATACCTGGTGTCAACACCATGGCCTCAAGCTAAATGCCAAAAAGTGCATAGTCATCCCCTTTGGAAAAAACAAAGTACCCACAAACTACCACATAGGTGGTATCCCCCTAAATATTGAAGATGTAATAAGGGATCTGGGGACCCAAGTAGATAGTAACCTCTCTTTTGATAATCACATTGCTAAAGTGGTTAGAAAAGCCTTCTGTGTGGCCCACCTAATCATAAAAGGGTTTGCATTCAGATCGAAAGAGGTCATTGGGCCCCTCTAAGTAATCACTCATCAAACCCATCATAGAGTACAATGCCCCATTTGGGATGTACCTTAAAGACACCTGCAACAACTGGAAAGACCACAGAAGTTCCTCACCAAGAGGATCACTGGCCTCAAGCAGTTGCCTTATGCAGCTCGACTGAAGAAACTCCAGCTGTACTCGGTTGCATACAGCCTACTCAAAGGTGATCAATGCCTGACATACAAGGACATGTCCAACCCAGAACTGATGGACATGCTCCACCTAAAGAAAACCATATCCCCTCGAGCCACACGCTCCAGGGATCTAAACCTTACCACAACAATAAATAGGACGTGCTGGAGGGATAGATTCCTGTCCCAGAGACTTCCCATGCTCTGGAACAAGATTCCAATCTACATTAGGCAGAGTTCCTCGCTTACCCTCTTCAAGAGAAACCTTGATGAGTGGATGGGAAACAGAAAGTTTACCCCAGGGATCACTTCAATGTCTGTGCTGGACAGAGGCACAGGGAACTAATCTAAGGGGGCGGCGAAAGCCAACACATTCCGGCTAGGCTTATAAATGCCTTTGGGCAGATAGCCTAGTACCTACCTATGAACCTATAAACTTAGAACTCTGTTTTATGTTAGCATGCATTTTCTAAAGTATATGAAGTCTGAAACTCACATGTATGACATTATTTAGTGAATTCAGTCCTCAGTGATTTCTTAGCTCAGTGCACTCATAGCCCATTAAAACTGCTGCTAATGGGAATAAAAAGAATAAACTGCAGGGCTCTGCGCATCATTTTTCAGTCTGGAGCTTTAATGAAGATGTATCTGATGCCTCCACCATTTTCAGTAAGACCGACAGTGCAATACTTAAGGTATGGCAGTCTGAGTAGAGCGCACCCGTGTTCACACCATCAAGGTTTAAAATATCTATGGCTCTGCATACTTCATCTCGGGTTACTTGCTGCTGAATGCTGACAACTTTAATAACCTTGATTCATTAATACCTCTGTGCTGTGGAACATCACATCTCCAGGAGCTTGTGTACATCCTTATATTCCAGAGCATTTTCTGAAAAATCAAGTTATAAAACATATTCACCATTAAATTACTTTGAACAATAAAAGCTACTAAAATGGTAAAAAAAAAAACAATGTCATTAGTAAAAAGTCTTATTCATAGTGATTATAGTCTGGGCATTAAGTCTTTACATCAATACTGTAATATATCACTGCATACAAACACTGAGCAATATTTTTCTCTAAAGTTTAACAACAGTCATTTCTTGGAAAGTGTGCAGCCAAAGTATATATTGGCAGAACACTTATTGACCAGACATATCTTTCACATGACAACATGAAAGACAACAATAAATTCCTCTCTAGCTGCTTATTGATATATTTGCATACATATGAAACATTATGCTTAATTTTATAATTAGCAATATAAATGACACCGTCAAGGTTTCTCAGGGTTATCATAGGATCATGGGATCATACGAAATACAAGGCAATTGAGTCACAAGACCATTTACATTTTGTCAATACTCACCATCATGCTGCACGTCTTTTTAAAGAAAGGCAAAGTGGGTCAGTCCTAGAGTAAATATATGGGTACCGATTCAAACATCAAGATTTAATCTGAAGGATGCTAGGGTGTCACTTTATTTACCTTTCCAAAATCAGAAGAGGTTGATACTCCACAACAAACGAAGCAAACCAGATGAATGAAAAGACAAGTCCTTTATTCGGAATAAGTGGCTTTTCATTGCTCAGAACTTCATCAGACTTCAACAAACCATAAAAATTTGAATCAACTTATATATAAGTAAAACACCAATGAAAATCACATTAGCAAGTCACATGCAAGTTACAAAAATACATCATTTCCTTTCCATAAAAATTACATAAAATAAAATATATAAATATATATATCCTAAAATTGATAAATTTTCATTGAGACCATTTTTATTAGATAAACCTTTGAAACATTAAACAGTAGTAATATGTTTCATTATCTAATATATGTTTTAGTATGTTTTAACATTTTACTTCTACTATTCATTTATTAGCATGAGATTTTTAGGATATATATATTTATATATTTTATTTTATGTAATTTTTATGGAAAAATTATTTTTGTAACTTGCATGTGACTTGCTAATGTGATTTTCATTGGTGTTTTACTTATATATAAGTTGATTCAAATTTTTATGGTTTGTTGAAGTCTGATGAAGCGTTCTGAGCAACGTTTAAGTGCTTACTTATTCGAATAAAGGACTTGTCTTTTCATTCACCTGGTTTGCTTCGTTTGTTGTGGAGTATCAACCTCTTCTGATTTTGGATTTGTGCTTTTTTTGGGAGGTGATACCTTACCCTGACAGTGTTCTTTTCTTGCTGAACTTTATTTACCTTGCAGAGGAAGTTTGTTCCAGAGATGGGGTCATTGTTGGTTAATAAATTTGTCTGTTAGGTGTGTTTTATTTATTTGCTGGAGGAAATTTAAGTCCCTAATTCTGGTATTAGTGGAGTTATTTGACCTGCAAGACAAAGGAGATGAAGGAGGCTGGGGTATCTAATTTCATGGAATTCAAGGCGTAGGTTACCATGCAAGAGCCTATAAGCAACATGTGTTTCTTGGTAGTGCAAGGACTTTATGCCAACAATATTCTTATCTAGGAACTACTGGAGCCTTTCCAATTGCTTAATGTGTCTAAACAGGTACCTCAGTGAGGGTATGTTGTATTCAATAATGGGTCTAATGAGGGCTGCATAAAGAGGGATCATAACTTCTTTTTTTTTTCAAAACAGGTTTATTGTTTTAACATATAAGAGAAATATCATAACAATTTTATACAAGTAATTAAAAATAGGTATTATTATAATATTCAACAAAACAACTAAAGTATTTACAAAGACATCCACTACAATCAGATCAATTAATTAAACTAAAATACCGTGCTATTGAAATTAGAATTTTTTTAACAAATTTTGTAAATTATCCCATACAATATAATATGATGTTTTTCTAGTTGTTCTCATTCTAATTGTGCTTATTTCCATATGGCACATTATATTCATTATATTCATAACATTTTTAAATTCATT
This sequence comes from Protopterus annectens, assembly GCF_019279795.1. NCBI lineage: Eukaryota > Metazoa > Chordata > Ceratodontiformes > Protopteridae > Protopterus > Protopterus annectens. The sequence goes on along the minus strand of NC_056727.1, from coordinate 980,039,439 downwards.
GAACGAAGGAGGTGTATCTGAAATCCAATTTCTAGTTATTATTTTCCTGGCCACTGCTAGGATAGACCATAACAAGGGAAGCTTAATCTTTTTAACACATTGAGGTACAGGTGTGTTGAATAATATAAGAGACTTAGAAATAATGAAATTATCTGTAAAAAGAGCCTGCAAAAATTCATTAATTGACTTCAAGTATTCTTTCAACTTCATACAGTCATAAAACATATGAGCCCAGTCAGCATTAATTTCTACATTACATCTCTTACATAGATTATCTTTATTATTTATTTTATTCATCATCAAAGGTGTATAAAAAGATCTATGTAAAATTTCCATGTATAAAGTCTCCAGACAATGGAAGATGTAGTTCTATAAGCAGATTCCAATATATATTGTTTATCTTGTTGAGTTGGTGGGTCCACATTAATAGAGGTGAAATAATTCCAGTATGAATCTACACTGTAAAAAGTTTCTTGTCTGATAATTTTATGTATATATGAAAGTTTACCTTTATCAGAAACTTTATGCTGTAAATTTAATATCAAGTAATCAATCAGTTTTGGAATAGATTCTTTAACTGTTATAGACATTAGATCTATTCTATCAATGAGATGTTGTCTAAAGATCTGAACCTCTAACCAGCAAGTTTCTCTTAGATCAAATTCTTGTTTTAAGAAATCTAGATTTTTAACTTTATTATCAGATATCAGCTGATACCACTACTTTAGATCATTATCTATAGCTAAATGAGCTCCTTCAGAAGTAGATGACATAAGCATACCCTGAGTATACATTATAGGGAATACAATAAAATTCCATTCCCTATATTTAGGGTGCATGAATATAAAGTTACGATAACTAATAATAATATTTAATGGGTAACAAACCATATGTTTAGGTGTAATAGGTGAAGTACAAAATTCCTTTAGCAACCACAACATGGAGTTATTTACAATCATATTTTTATGTGTTAAGGAGATTTTCATGAAGTGCATACTAATTAGCTCCCAATAATCTTTCCATTTTGCGATATATGACTGATCTATTAATAAAGTAATAACTTTTATAATAGAAGAGATAATATATAAATTAAAGTCTGGAAAAGAAATACCCCTTGAGACCAGCTATTAGTATGTTTCTTTAATGCAATCCTAGGTCTATTAGGTGCCCATAAGAAATTTAACATTAGTGTATTCAGTTTCTTGATAATTATTTTGTAGGTGAAAGTATTATTGATTGTATTAAGTATAAAATCTTGGGGAATATTATCATTTTAATAATTGTAAGTCTCTCCTCCATAGTAAAAAACATATTATTCCAGGTATTAAAAAGATTTTGTATATTAAGAAAACATGTATTATAGTTATTATATATAATAGATTTAATATCTTTAGATAGTATTATACCTAAATAAGTTATCTGACCTGAATTGGGTACATACTTAGTAAAATCACTAATGAGAATATTTTTTGTGTATATATAGGTAGTATTTTAGTTTTTTCTTCATTGAATATTAAACCAGAAATACTTTTAAAATTCATCATTTTATCAAATAAAGACCGCAAAGAAGAATTAGATCCTGCTGATGTAATTAGAACATCATCTGCAAAAAGTTGAATTTTTGATGTTGTATTTTCGTCTATTTCAAAACCCTCTATGTCAGTACTGTTTCTAATCAAATTAGCCCAAGGCTCCATTACTAAAGTGAATAATAGTGGAGAAAGTGGACATCCTTGCTTTGTACCTTTAAGAATGGGTATTTGTTGTGAAACATATGTTCCTACCTTAATATAAGCCAGCGTTCCTTTGTATAAATGCTCAATTAAATTTACAAATGCATCAGAGAAGTTTGTGCATTTCAGTAAGGTAAACAGATAGTCCCAACTTACTGAATCAAATGATGAACCTATATCAAGACTAATAAGTGTTAAATCTTTCTTTTTCCTATTTGCAAAATCAATTAATGTTAAAGTTCTTCTTATATTATCAAAAGTATTTCTATTTACAATGAAGCCCGTCTAATCTATATCTATAATGCCGGGGATGATTGTCTTCAATCTATCAGCAAAAATACTCATAAACATTTTATAATCAACATTAAGTAATGAGATGGGTCGATATGAAGAACATCTAGTTGGATCTTTATTAGGTTTTAAAATTGGTGAAATAAATGTATATTGCCAAGATGGGGGGGTTATTAACTCAGTTTGGGCCAAAATAAAAACCTTATGTATTAATGAATATGTAGTTTTAGAAAGGATTTTATATATCTCTGGTATAATACAATCATTACCTGGTGCTTTGTTTGATTTAAGCTTTATTTGTGTAATAACTTCTGTATATGAAATACTCTTGTCCAATAGTTTAATCTGTTGTTTATTAAGCTTTTTATTCATGTTTGTGGTTATAAACTCCTTTATTTTATCTTTAGGTTCCATGTTAATGTTGTTATGGTTAATCTTGTGAAAGTGATTTCTAAATTCATCCAGTATTTCTGGTATACTAGAACCATTCTTCTTTTTCCTTAGAGAAAAGATTTCTTTGATATGGTTTTGTTTATTCAATCTTTTTGTTTTATTTTTAAGTCTATGTAAGTATTTGGGGCTTATTGAATAAGACAAAACTTGTATTCTCTAAAGTTATTTTAACTTTATGAGTTAAAATTTCTTTATATTTCTCATTTAGTTTGTTTATTTCTTCAATAACTTTCTTGTCCATAATATTTTCTTTATTATTATGTTTATAAGAGTCTAATTTACTTTGAATATCTAAAATTCCTTATCCCAAGATTTCCTTTTATTATTATACCATCTGATACTTTGTCCATATAGATATGATTTTAAGGCATCCCAAACATAGACAATGGAGACTTCAGGAGTATTATTTATGTCTAGAAAATGTACTTCTGAAAGTATATATTCTTTATAGTCTTTTAGCTGAGTTAAGTATGCTGGTATCCTTTTGATCTGAACATTATGAGTATTTTTTATCATGAATTCAAAAACAATTGAGTTATGATCAGATATAGGACATGAAATGATTTTGGAATTAATTAAATCTGTTACCATCTGGTTAGAAATAAAGACCCTATCTATTTTGAATAAGTTTTGTATCTGTTAGAAAAAAAGGTGTATGGTAATGATTTTGAATCTATCTGATTATTAATATCATTCAAATGATAAGAATTAGCAAAATCATTTAAATGTTTTGCATTAGATGTAATTCTTCTTTTCCTTATAGTGGTAGTATCACTTTCATGTAGTATACAATTAAAATCACCAGCTAAAATAATATCCCTATAGAGAATGATATGATCTTATCAATATGATGTTTCACTGTATTAATACCAATTCCAGGTATCCAATATACATTAATTAAAGTGTAAGTCTTCCCATTAATTTGTATTGTAACCATACAAAACATTCCTTTGTCATCCTGAAAAGACTTAATGGTTTTAGGAATGGGCATACTTTTATTCCATAAAATAGCCACTCCTCTTTTTTCTGAGTGTGCTCTGAACTAACCAATACTGTATACTTATTAGTGGCTAGTTTATCAATATCTTTTTTCAAGAGATGGGTTTCTTGCAGGAAGACTAGATTGGCCTTGTGTAAATTAATGTATCTTATTAGGCTTGCCCTTTTACACGGATTATTCAATCCATTAATGTTTAAAGAAATTCCTTTTAAAGATGTCATTTGGCATTTTTAAAACTCAAGAATCTTATGATCGAAATAACAAATAACAAGACAAATAATGTTACATCTCCTCTTTTAGGTGTACCTTTAAATATAGCTGTATTTATTAAATCTCTTATGGGATTTTGTATAGGATTCAATTTTGTTTGTAGTGACAATGAGTATACAAAATATATTGTGGATGTCAAAACTATATACATATAAGAATGAACAAGTGAAAATAATGTAAGGATTAAACCTTGCATCCAGCCTGGAGTTGAAAACTCCAACTTAGAGTAGTATTTACTACTCAAGTTAACCCCTACCCTAAGCAGCAGTACCTCAGCTACCACCTTATCAATTTAATACTAGTTATATTTAACTGAGGTTAACAGTTTTCAATTCAATTATCTATCAAGACAAAACTACACATTTGGTAAAACAGCATCATATAAACTAAAATAAACTTTTTTTTTTTTTTAAAACTGTTCATACTACTATATAGATCTATGTAATATATAACACTTGTATTCAAATAGCATTCAAATAATCTTGATGTTAGAAATCAAGAGGAGAGAAAATTAGGTTCTAACATTCATTTAAATCAAAAACTTTGGCTAATATGATTCAGACATTACATATATTAAGATGCATCTATTTTCTGTCATGTGAATACTATTAACAGCTTCCAAAAAATCTTGAATTGTTTGTATATGAGCATTTACTTAAACTCATTATTGTCAATAGAGTAAAATATTGTATTCATAAAAATTATTATAAATCATATTGCATAGTTATGCAAATTCTCAGAAACACTTGCATTATTAAAAAAAAAGCCATCACACATACACACAGACACACACACACATACATACACACACACACACACACACACACACACACACACACACACACACACACACACACACACACACACACACACACACATATATATATATATATATATATATATATATATATATATATATCTGATCTCACTGAGTTATGTCCTTGTTGAGCACTATCCTACTTGCTGTCCCTAGAATAAATCTGTCTGCTTTATAGAAAATAATGCACAGCAAACACATTTTAGTAACCAGATTTTACAATCATGCTAACCTACTGCTTTAAAATATATCACATGACATTTCTTCCAGAATAGAATTATAAAATTGTTTATGCTTGTCAATCAGATGAATTAAATGAATTATAATAAAGTATATGTTTGGAACAGAAGTTTTTAACACAGATTATTATGCTGCTGTTAAGTAGATTTTCAAAAACATTTAAATAAATGTTTCATTTTCTATGCCTTCTAAAATAAGACATTTACTTACTACAAGAAACTACATCATTTAAACTCATTATAACTGACATTTTCTGAATAGAGTATTTTTCCTGAATCTGTGGTGTGTCAGTATGATAACTAGGTCAGAGGTTATACTAACTGCTTTCAGTTTCTCTGTGAGAATTCTGTGAGTTGAAGCTTTTGAAGTAGTTCATGGACACTGTCCATGAGACAGCCCACATCCCAGATTGTCTCCCTTAACATTTTGGCAGGAAACTTATTAAAACTTGTGGCAAACATTCATTTTGTGAATAGAGTAAAATATTGTATTCATAGAAATTATTATAAATCATATTGGATAGTTATGCAGATTCTCAGAAACACTTGCATTATTATATAAAAAAAGCCATCACACTCACACACACACACACATACATACACACACACACACACACACACACACACACACACACACACACACACACACACACACACACACACACACACATATATATATATATATATATATCTGATCTCACTGAGTTGTGTCTTTGTTGAGCACTATCCTACTTGCTGTCCCTAGAATAAATCTGTCTGCTTTATACAAAATAATGCACAGCAAACACATTTTAGTAACCAGATTTTACAATCATGCTAACCTACTGCTTTAAAATATATCACATGACATTTCTTCCAGAATAGAGTTATAAGATTATTTATGCTTGTCAATCAGATGAATTAAATGAGTTATAGTAAAGTATATGTTTGGAACACAAATTTTTAACACAGATTATTATGCTGCTGTTAAGTAGATTTTCAAAACATTTAAATAAATGTTTCATTTTCTATGCCTTCTAAAATAAGACATTTACTTACTACAAGAAACTACATCATTTAGACTCATTATAACTGGCATATTTTATGAATAGAGTATTTTTCCTGAATCTGTGGTGTGTCAGTGTGATAACTATGTCAAAGGTTATACTAACTGCTTTCAGTTTCTCTGTGAGAATTCTGTGAGTTGAAGCTTTTGAAGTAGTTCATGGACACTGTGCATGAGACAGCCCACATCTGAGATTGTCTCTCAACATTTTGGCGGGAAACTTATTAAAAACTAGTGACAAACATTCATTTAGTAGTGTAAATGCATGTAAACATGACAAAACCTTCACAATGTATTCCACAGACCATTACAGCCTATTACTTATTTTCAGAAAGAGAAACAAATTGAATCACAGCTTGCCATTAAATCTTCAGATATTTTGACTGGTTATGAAACAAAACATTATAACTGACATATTTTATGAATAGAGTATTTTCCTGAATCTGTGGTGTGTCAGTGTGATAACTATGTCAAGGTTATACTAACTGCTTTCAGTTTCTCTGTGAGAATTCTGTGAGCTGAAGCTTCTGAAGTAACTCATGAACACTGTGCATGAGACAGCCCACATCTCAGATTGTCTCTCTTAACATTTTGGCAGGAAACTTATTAAAAAGTGACAAACATTCATTTAGCAGTGTAAATGCATCTAAACATGACAAAACCTTCACAATGTATTCCACAGATCATTACAGCCTCTATGTAAGTGAAATTAAGCCCAAAATTACCAACAAGCAATAAAACTCAACATTCTTCTCCCAACTCAATTTTCATACAAATCCTATTATTCACTGTGCCCACACAATCAAAAGCATTTCTATATATTAATAAAGAAAAGAAAAGAGAGTAGAAAATAAAAGGGAGTAAGGCAGAAATAAAAAATGTAAGAGAAAGCTGTAAGAAGTATATACAATGGAATGTTACTTACTGTTTATATTAATAGAGTTAAAATAAAACATATTATTTACTCTTATTTAGTTCTGATTATTATTAGTTAAAGCATAACAGATTATTTACAAACAGGCATAAGCAGTATAATCAAGAAAGTATAATTAGAAATAGCATTTGAAGAACGATAAAAACTTTTACAAGGAATAAATATGTTATTATTCTATTAATGATATTTTCATTATTGTTCTCCTGCCCTCCCCACCCTTTACCCACTACATAATCTAAATAGAATGTCATTGTTTAAACAAAGAAAATAATAAAAGGAGAAGGAAAAAAGGTAAAGATAAAAATGTATCAAATTACTAACCTTTCTTTTCAGAAAGAGAAACAAATTGAATCACAGCTTGCCATTAAATCTTCAGGTATTTTGACTGGTTATGAAACAAAACATTTCTTTGCACATAGAGAATAACTTTGATTAAATCTTTTCCAAAATATTTGTGGCTTTCTGGAAATGCAGGAACTATATTCAAAAAGATTAATAATGAACTAAAATGATGAGAGAGAAAAAACATATAACAAATCATTTGTTTTTAGTCTCTTCTTCTTCTCTGAAGTCTTCCACGAAGCTTCAGTTGCCAATCTCTTTAATGAAGAACTAGCCCATTCCATTTCTTCTATTTTATCCAAAATCCTTTTTCTTTGACAAACAGTAAAGCAGAGTCTAAATCATCGAAAACCTTAGGACCATCAGGAAGGAAGATTTTAAGCTTGGCAGGAAACAGAAGGTATGTTTTAAACTGTGCTTTTTAAGCTCCCTTATTAGTGGCAGAAAAACTTTTCTTTTAGCTATTACCATGGAAGAATAGTCATTGTCAAAGCACAGTTGTCTCATTAATCTTAACAGGAGCTTTAGCCCAAGCAGATTTAAGAACCATCTCTTTATCAAAGATGATAGAAATCTAACTATAACTGATCTAGGATATTTTTGTTAGAGTTAGTATTAGCTATAGATCTATGTGCTCTTCGATACCAAAAGAAAATGCTTCTGGTAAGTCTAAAGTTTTAGGGAGCCAAGTTGTTAAAAAGAAGTAATATTGTTACCTTCAATATTTTCTGGCAGTCCAAAAATCCTAATGTTATTGCCCTAGATCTATTTTCCAGGTCATCCAGCTTTGTTTGTAAATGTGTATTTTGTTTCAGCAGAAACTCAATGTTGATTTCCTCTTCTTGGATTCTATTTTCCATGTCATTCACAGCTTCTTCTATGCCTGTCATCTGGTTCTTCTGTTGTTGCAGGTCTGTATGTAACAGGTCTATTTGTTTTGTAGTTTTTCTATGAAGGTGTCTATTTTAGTATCCATTTTATCCATTTTATCAGTAAGTTGCTGGATTATAATTATCAGAGACTGAAGTTCTTTCTTGATGCTGGAGTCTTGAGAATTTGTCTTACTGGAACTCATTTCAGACTGATAAACTGACAGGAAAATTTCCACAGTGATTTCTGACAGGAATATTGTTAAGATTTCCTTTCTTTTTTAGATATAGTTCAAGAACTATATAAAACAAACGTATTTAGAAAGAAAATTACTTCAAAAATTAATTTTTTAAGTAATTAATTCCTGTCAGTGTAATGAAATTGGTGGAGCTGAAGAAATCTGCTGCTATCCTGTGTTCATCCTTGGCCACGCCCCAGGGATCATAACTTCTTGTGACCCAGAAGATATGCGTTTAGATATTACCTGTGTAAATGGAAGGATTTTCTGAGCACTGCTGCTTCTTGCTGGTCAAAACAGAGGGAATTATTAACCCAGGCTCCAAGATCTCTGACAACATTATCATTTTGGAATGGGCAATTGGGTATTTTGTACACTGAGAGACAGAAAGCTGTGTACTATATGTGATAATACAATGCTGTTTTGCATTTAATTTTAACCCTTTTTTCATACACCATTTCTTTATGAGCTTTAGTTAATGATGTAATGAATGCGTATCAGAGGAAGATTTGACAGCAGCATGCAGTTTGCAGTTCATCTACAAACTTAATTAACCAAAAGTCTTGATTCCATGTTTGTAGACTGGGGAAGTAGATGCCAAAAAAGGAGTGGTCCCAGTGTTGAACCCTAAGGAACATGTTTATACTTTCTGAGGAGGAACTTACTTAACTATATGGGCTCTATTACTCACCCACAGAAATATTAGATTTACTGAAGCCATCGTCGTCAGCATCCACAAGTCTCCATATTAAACTATGTTATGCATTAGACCACTGACTAATAAGGTGACCCTTTATAGCTGGCTAGCGGTGCATAAAGCTTGGTACAGCTGAAAGCAATGACAGCCAGCAGTTCACAATACACTGCGTATTCTCCTGTTCTTGGCACAGAAAAGTAAGCATGTCTTTTAAGTGTACATCTCTTTTGGTAGATAATGAAAATTCATTATCAGTATTTTCACTAAAATTGTGAAAATGGCATGTTCCATACAATATTATTCCACAAAATACAAATTAATTGCTGATATTGCTCTATAGGCTATACACGTTACTGGTGCATCTGTATTTGGCACAGAACACACAAGGAAACTTGTCTAATCCTGTTATCTAGATGTGATTAAATAATGCTTTTGGTCTGTGTACAGCTGGGATGCTACTTTTGGCATCCTGTCAGGCTTATGTTGTTTTACAGAATGCATTCATATTGCTTCATTCAGGCATCTTTAATCACTAAGAGTGTTCACTAAAATGCAAGCCAAATCAAAGCTAGTAACATTTCACTTAATGCCATATTGCTGCTGTAGCCTATGTAGATAGCCATACCTAGTAATAGTCGATACAGTTGCATCCCAGCCAGTCTGACTAAAACTCCTAGACCAATATGGAATGACCTTGCTGTAGCTGCATTGGTATTAGCCTCCTTCTTCTACTTCATGCCTGCAAAGCCAAGCTAACCTGACAGCTGACTGCACTTTATGCAAGACTGGGTCCAGTCACACTGCCAGCAAACTATATAGCTAAAATTTGTAACACACTGCCTAGTAATATAACATTTACTACTATCTTACCTTATTTAAAAAAATTTAAAAACTGACTTAACTAAAACATGGCTATGTACGTGCACTAGTCCTGGTTAGAATGATTATGTCTTTGTGCATGACACCTATTTGATTTTTAATCTATGATTGGGATAACCCACTCTTACTTTGACTCTGTAAAAAATGTATTTTACTGCTTTTGTATGCATTAACTCTTAGCTTTGTATAACCTACTCTTGCTTTGACTCTGTAAAATGCTTTTGTATACATTTCCCTGTGATATAGTATTTACCTGCATATTGTTAATGTGTGCACAGGATTTTATTTTATATTGAACTTGTATATGTAATCATGTATATTTATATGTTTTATGTGGAGCTTTTCTTCTCGGGCCTCCACTGAAAAAGGACTTGTGTACAGTTGGACTTTCCCAGTTAACAAATGTAAAATAAATAAATAAAAATGGCAGTGACTTCACATTCACAGTAGTATGCCAAGTGTACTTCACCTTAAATATGCATTAACATGACAGTCCGACCAAGAGTAAACACGTCCACACCTTTAACAGCACGTCTCATTACTTATATCACAATCATTGCATTTCCAATGTGGTCTCCTTTACAGTGTCCCAGCTGTAGTCACAGCTTTAGCTGTCATGAAAATGAGGGAAAGACATGTTTATGCTGAGAACTCTACATTAGCAACTGTAAGTACTTCATGTCCACACATTGTTTCTTGCAAAAATGAGAGGAAAAACAATGTAGATGAGATTTTGTAACACGTCCTCTAGTTTTTTTAATCGCTGATATTAAAAAAGTTACTTAAGCAATAACCCATAGCTGGGTGTGGCTAATGCTGGATTTACCCACAGCTGGTGTGATTTGGTCATGAGGGCGAAGCCCGAGTGACCAAAGAAAGCCAACTGTGGGTAAATCCAGCATTGCCCACACCCAGCCATGGATTATTGCTATTATACAATGACATTATTTAAGAAAAAACTTACTTTTCTTAAAAATGTTATTGTATAATGCCTCCGTGCTGCCTTCCGCAGTTTTCCAGTATCCTGGGGCATTTCTGATGTACTGCACATGCGCAAGGGACTTGTATTCCCATGCTTACACAGTACATCAGTGCTGTGCACAAGTAGCAATGGACAAAGGAAGATCTCCGTTACTTTTTTTAAATTTGAAAATAAAAAAAAAAAGAAATCGTGAGACTTTTTATATTCAGCAGAGCTGGGACAGACAAAATAAAAGGATAATTATGTACGTTTCTTTAATTTTGCAGAATGTACGTGATTATCCTGTTATTTTTGTCTGCGCCGTTTCCCTTGTTTGTTTCAGGTCTTCCGTTTTCTTTTGAGGGGGCAAAAAAAAAAAAAAGTAAAAGTAAAAAAAATTAGGAGATATACCAATGGGAAAAAGTCCGGGTGACCGGACCTTTTTCCCGTTAGTATATTCTCGGATTTACAATGGGCATGCTGGTTGGGCTGGCCAATCAGCATGCTCATTTTTGAATATTAATGGACAGTTATTGTATAACTGTTTTGTGTGCATAACTACTGTAGTGGACGTGGAACTTCTCCAGCAATCACTGCCCACTGATGTAAAATGCAGACAAGTACACCATGGGTGTGTCGAACAGGTGATCTCCATGTGTAGCTAACATGTTGAATAATTGCAGACATCTACAGGAAATGTTTTATACTAACTCTTTGAACCATCCAGAAAGGCCAGGTCCTGTAGGGTTAGTGTGGGTTATTATCCTAATATTCTCTCAAGACCTCACCAGTACTTCAAGTCTTTGCCAAAAATGGCATCAGTTTTGAAATGACCCATAGGACACACTGATGAAGGTGTCATGTACATTCTTAGCACCAGCAGCGTCCAGAGACTTGCTACATTTTTAAGTGACAGGAGAGCAATGCTGCAGTGTTAGTCACAAACAGGACAGTCAGTTTCCATTGAAAGACATCTCAAGATGCACGATTCTGTTATTTGGCATGATGCCTTCAGTATGCTGTTATTGCATCATCCAGAAATTCCAGGTTCTGTAGCCCTCAGTGTGCATTTGGTAAATTGGAATGGTCACTGTGGACTCTCCATTTTTGGATCAGGTCACCCAAAGCTCTCCAACTTATAAATAAAATAAAATAAAATACTAAAAAAAAACATGAAACCTCACTGTCTCCCTTTTCTCTGAGCTTTTCTGAGTGAAACACAGCACTCAGTGTGTAACTACGTCATCTCCAACATTCCCTTAACTAAACACAAAGAATAAAGATGTTCCTAGTAAATGTTCTGAGAATTGGTATAGCAAGACTCGACAAGTAATAGGTTTCTGTAAAATATAAATATCCAGTAATTTAGAAATTATACCTATCTAAATTTGCCTACTAAATATTTAATATACTATCCAACTTATGCATGTTCTGTGGATTTGTGTGGAAATTACAAAAAACAATTGCACAAAACATGTATTTGTTAAACAGAATATTTACCTGTAAACAAACAAATGTATAAGTTTTTAATTGTTTGCAACTATATTGCATCAGTATATCTTAGCTTGGATCATGGCTGAAAAAGAGTCTCTAGACTCACCTTGTTAGCTAAATCTATATAAATACCTGAACAGACGAACATGCAAATAAATAAATAAATAAATAATATATGCATATGTGTGTGTGTGTGTGTGTGTGTGTGTGTGTGTGTGTGTGTGTGTGTGTGTGTGTGTGTGTGTGTGTGTATATATATATATATATATATATATATATATATAATATATATATATATATATATATATATATATATACATATATATATATATATATATATATATATATACGGGTCTCCTGTTTGTCAAAAACACACTTTCTTGACAAACAGAAGGTCAAACCCACTTAAGAGAAAGTACACTACATCTGAAGTGCACTTTCGCGAAAGCCGATTAGCCGAAGAACGTTACAGTGGGGATAAAGAAATATATCCTTTTCCCCACTGTAGTGCAATCTCGGAGTTAGTATATTTAAGTAGTAGGGGGGATGTGGGGGGGTGCAAGGCGAATTGCCCCCCTGCAAAATAGTGTTTATAGTAGTTTTTTTTATTTTTGTTTCAGATTTGGTGAATCGGCTTCACGAAAGTGCACTTTTGATGTATTGAACTTTCGCGGAAGTGGAGTTTTCTTTTCTTTTTTGAGATTGTGAAATTTTGATATATATATATATATATATATATATATATATATATATATATATATATATATATACATACATATACATATAGTTTACCCATAAGCATAAGGACATAGTTCACTGTTTACATTCTTTTCTGCTTCTTACTTCCAATATATGCAATGAAGGGATTTGCTATGAGAACAAAATATCCAAGAATGTCACCATGTGTGTACTATGTGAGCACTGTTATCCACAGGTATATACTATGTGAGCACTGCTATCCACAAGTGTGTACTATGTGAGCACTGTTATCCAAAGGTATGTACTATGTGAGCACTGTTATTCACAGGTGTGTACTACATGAGCATTGTTATCCATAGTGTGTGCTACATGAGCACTGTTATGCACAGATGCATGCTATGTGAGCACTATCTACAATTGTGTACTACATGAGCACTGTTATTCACAGTTATGTATCACTTGAGCACTGTTATCCACAGCTGTGTGTACTACATGAGAACTGTTATCCACACTAAAACAAGAAATAATTTTAATCCCTTAATTTTACAATCCATTCTGATGGGATAGTAAACAAGTTACTCTCTCAATTTAAGTTGCTATAAATTCTGTCATCTCCTAATTCCAAAAGCCAGAGCAGCAATAGTTAAAAGCATACTCCTACCCAAATTAGAATATGGCCTACCCCTTGTTTGGCGTACATTATGGAACCAATGTTCCTAAACTGTACATAACTGGAAATAAGATCTTCAGATTTGCACTTCTTGCAGACTCACAAATTCACCACTGCAACATTATCCAAAATATGAAATGGCTCAGAGTAACTTCTGTTTATTTCACTCATTTAAAATTTTGAACTTAAGATACTGTTACATCTCAGGAGAAAGCTTTGTATATAAAAGAGCAGTCTTATACACTTAGGGTACTCAAGATAACAGCATTACACTTATCCACTCTATGTTCAAAGCTGTAATAGGTGAAAAAGCACCGTCAAGACCAGGCCCATCTACTTGGAACAATTTACCTTCTGAAATATCAAACCTCACTTCATTACACGACCTTAAAAGGGAGTTGAGGAATCATTTTACTAGAGAAGTTGTGCAAATGTTTTAGAGACAATAGCTAATGGAATGGCTCATTGAATTTTCTTTTAAAATAACATACTTAACCTTTGTGAACATCTCTATTGTAAATATTATACATGATACTGTATAAACACTGTACATTTCTCTGTATAATCCATATGTGATTACTTTTACTTGTGATTTATAATGTGCTTTTGTTGATGGCCTATTTGTTAATGTAATATTACTGTAATTCTGTAAAGCTATTTTATGTTATTGCTGTCTGAGCCTGGATCATGGTTGAAAAGAGTCAGGTACTTGATTACCAAAATGTAAATAAGCAAGTAAGTAAATGAATCAATCAATCAACCAATAAACAACAAATGGATCCACTTTACTATAAAACATTTAGCACCTCTTGCATAAATGACACTTTATCAGAACAAAAACAAAATTCAGTTGTTAAGACATTTAGAAAGATTCATATAAAATTCTGGGACCTTTCATCAGTAAAATGCACATTTTAAGTTTTAGTTTAAAGCTTAGTACTCTGTGCTACAAGTCAAATAAAGATAACATAAAGTGAGTGAGCGTGTGTGTGTGTGTGTGTGTGTGTGTGTGTGTGTGTGTGAGATATAGCTCATTTAAGACCTGGGCAATGACCAATATTTAAATTGGCCATGACCATTCTCCTAGTAACTGCACTGATAAAGTCTCATTTATACAACAGATGAAAGCACTTAATTATTTTATAATAAAGTCAGTTGACTGTGTATTTTTTTAATGTGTGACACATATACAAACTAAATTTTTTTTAAAAATTGTGTGGATGGAGAATTATGAAAACTAACGGCCAGATTCAGAAAGGGTTGCCACTAGTTTTAAGCCCTAACATAGGCTACCCTTTCTGATTCATCAGTCCTGCAGGTGAAAGGATGAGTGTGATTGGATGGTGTGTGTGTGTGTGTGTGTTTGTGTGTGTGTGTGTGTGTGTGTGTGTGTGTGTGTGTGTGTGTGTGTGTGTGTGTGTGTGTGTGTGTGTGTGTGGGCAGGGGTTGGGGCTGTCATACCTCCAAACTCCCACAGTTTAATGAACAAATCCTGCAATATTGGGGGTGAAATCTAGACACCAAGGAAAGTTAGATAGTACTCCAAAGTACCTCAAAAAAAACTTAATAGAAGATTTCTGTAGCAGAATGCACATATGAGTGGGGAGAACACAACACCAAGGATACTCTTTAAATATTACACTAAAGTCACTTAAAAAATTAATCAAACAATAGTTTTGTAGCACAAAAGACATATGTGGGGGCGGGTGATAGATACCAGAGTTTTGAAATATTACCCTAAGTCACTTTAAAAAACTTTTGAACCCTGTGCCCTTGGCACACAAAGCAACTCCTTAATACTACAGAACATTAGTCCTCTTCACTCCCATTGAGCATCAGTTAAGTCAAATGAAGAGGGAACAGGCTTCAAACCCTGTAGTCTCGGCAAACAAAACAGCTTGTTATCAGAGCTTTAGTCCTTTGCACTACTCTACACATACCAGGGAAACACTTTAAATTTTCTTAAGTCACTTAAACACATTATACATTAAAAGCAGGAAAAAAAGGCTTTAAACTCTGTGACCTTGGTCTCAGAAAGCAGCTGAGTAACATTGCAGAACATTAGTTCTTTACACTAACAGGGGCAGGCTTGTATCTTGATGTATTTTCTGAGCTATAAGAAGTAAAATTCTGTGAGAGTTACTGACTGACTGCTGGAATAAATTATGAGGAGAGGAATAATAGAGCAGGGGCAAAATCATGTAGTTGTGAAAGCTGGGGGTGTGTGTGCATACACACCTATACCGTGCTGAGAGCGAGGTTGAAGACCAAGGCCAGTAGAAACACTAGATAGACAATAGAGTGGAGAATATTTAAGTCCTTAAAAATGAAACCCTGAGGTATGGCATGATTGCCTGACTGAATTAATTTGTAATTCATGAGGGGGAGGTGAAGTATAAGAGGACACATAAGGGAAGTTCTGTCAACTTAGGGACAGGTTAGAGGTATGTCGGTGTTTATGTGTGTGTATGTGTGTGTGCACTTGAATTTTAATGAGATCTTTTCTCGCTGTTGCTAATGCGTTTCTAAATCGCATTTTCTGTGATAGTGGAAACTGACCCTTTTTTTTGCTAGCTATAGAGGTGGAGGAGAATTCTTTATGAACACATTGGGTACATATCATAGGAATTAGCCTATGGAGTATTCAAGATGTTTTCTATGAAAAAACATATGAATGAATGAGCATGCTTATATCACAACATTACATAAGATGGAGGGAGAGGGCCATGCATGGCAGTGATATTATGATATCACCCACCTCGTAGAAGTGCTGGGAACTATAGGTTATATACATGTGTTAGTAAAGTCCCCACCTGGTGTCCATGAATAGCATTCATAACTCTCAACCTCTTAGAGCAAGAAATCTGGACAAAGCCATGAATAAAAGTGGGACAAAAAAAAAAAAATAATAACACATTTAAATTAAATACTTACCTTACATAGTAAGTTGAAGTAGACATAGTAACATTTTTGCTTTATGAATTTTCTGAAGAAGAATGTCTGTCATTGTTTTTTAAATGTCTTATTTTATTTTCAACTAATAATTTTTTGCCAGAAAACCACAATTTTATGAAAAACGGACCAAAACTATGAGCCAAAAATATGGTCATTCTGTAAAAATCTGTGTAGTTGAGAGGTTTGACAGCATTATATCAGTAGCAAGGGCTGCCATCAACTAGGGCTAATATTCCATCAAATACCAGGTACTGTGCAGGAGCAGTATTTGTATGTTATTTATAAAATCTGTCTTTTGCAACATACAGGGGCTCATAACTCATGTGTCTGCACAACACCCTGGCAGCTACTACGTTTATAGGTTGATACTAGACAATCAGTCCAGCAGACACTTTGCAGCCTACCTACTATAATTCCCACTACTTTCTCCCCCTATTCATAAGGGACAGAGAAGCGAGACTAGGGGTGAATTTTTGGATCTCCATCCACTCACAGGAAGATATTTGTGAAGCAATTTAGTAAGCTATATTATTTAATATGGAGAGGTGTATTTATTCCATAGATAGGGAAAACTCTAGGAGAGATATTGATATTCCCAACAAATCTGGTCTATATTATGATGCAGATTTAGGTCCCTAGAGCAAATATCTGTGGTCATACATTTTTTATTAACATGTAACAGTTTAAGCAGGATAGGGTTGTTTGTTGCCCTGTAGGCTAGGCAGAGTTCACCACACAGGTGTCTGTAACAGAGAGTGTAGAGAGATAGGGATTTAGTCTTTCTGTGTTGCTTAGGGAGCTCATACCTAAGATTTTTGTTTATAAGGAGATGCTGAATTTTGTTTTCTAGTTGTGTGCTTTGTCTGGATAGGTATGCACCAAAGGGTGCCTTATATTCTTCCATGGACTTGATGAGAGAGGAGTATAAAGGGACAATGATTCCTTTTTTGTGTGAGGGATATGCCTTTTAAAATTAGTTGTGCTAGGTACAAAGATTTTGTAACAACAGTCAATCCATTGTAATCAAAGGAGAGTTTGTTGTTCACAATTTACTCAGGTTTCTAATGATAGTATCTGTTTTGAGTTGGGGTTCATTTATGTGCTAGGTGTTCCTTTTTCCCAAACGTACAATACTGCATTTCTTTGTGTTTAGCTTTAGTCCAAGGTTCTAGTACCATGAGTTACTGATGGTTAGGCCATTTTGGTGGACATAGGAGTCTTCAAGTGAGGTGATGACAATGGAGTTTTGCAGTCAAACATGGGCCCTAGATATCAGTTTTGTATCAGCAAAGTAGATACCAACTTGTAGTGGTCTGAGTATGGGATACTGGGGTATATCATTTAGTGGAAGGTGTGGCACTACCCCTGACTGAAAGAGTTCTGAACTCAAGCCAAATAGCTACAACATGATTTACATAGTGTTTATATTCAGATTGGACAGTGGGGAATAGTACTGATGGCCTTAGCCAGATATAGATTTACGGACTTGCTTTCGTTCAGTGCCCCTATGACCCTCTCAAAGAAGTCCACCAGGTTAAATAGGCAGGACTGACCTTTCACAAAGTCAAATTGGTTTGGATGAAGAACTTCTAAGCTACCAATATCCTTATTTATGAGTTCCATGATTACACATTCCATTATTTTGCAAATAATGTTATTAAGATTAGTAAGTCTGTAGACACCAGGGTGAGTAATAGGGCTGTCTTGTGTTATGGTATTATTAAAGCAGTTCTCCTGGCCTTGAGTATATACTGAATGAAAAGGTTATGACTGAATAGGATTGCGAGAGTAGGCAGTGAGGTAGTGTTTCATACTAACAAGGAAAGAACTGGGTATATTGTCAGCATTCTTAGCTTAAAGAGAGCTTCTGGGACTTGTTTATAGTTAATCATGGGATTGGTGCTTCCTGGATGGTGTAAGATGGGATTGAGGGGACATGAGAAGAAGTTTGAACTAAACATGCTCATTGGTATATTTTCAGTTTCATCAGGGTCACAGTAAGTGGTGCTATTTCATAAAAGCACAGTGCAATGTTTAGCATTGTTTCTAATGTTCCTAATGTAGTTAAACAACATTTTGCCTTGAATGTTTTGATCCTTCACCTTAGTTCTGAATTTACCTTTTCAAAGTTAATTTAATGTGGTTTAAGTTTATTTTTTAAGTCCAGCATTTTACTTTTGTTGTGCCATTCATTGATATTGGTAGTCCACCATCAGGGCTTGTTTTTAAGTCCCTCATTGGGTCTTTTCTCAAATTTGGTATTGTATTTCAGAGATATAAGCAGCTGCCTTAGTTATGTGTTTCTTTTTTGGTGGAAAGCACTTAAATCTCACTAAGGCATCAGCTAATTGTAAGAAGTTTGGTAAAGTCTGTGAAGACTATAGCATTTGGGTACATCTTAGGCAGAGTTCTTAACAGAACTGTTATAGCATGGTGGTCTGATTTGGTCAGTGTCAGGGAACTGTAGATGGGGAGCATACTTGAGACATATTAGTAGGAACCAAATGATGTAGCTTTGCTGTTCTAGTAGGGGAGAGATGGACACTATCTGTTTGAGACAGTTGCATTGATAATTAGGAATCATTGGGCATATTTGTTTTGTACTGTATGTTTATCATGTTATGGTTGGATAATTAAACCCCCCATAAGAAGAGTATTAGGTTTGATAGTAAGGAACTCTAATTTGGTAAAGTAGGTGTCATGTGCTGCTGGGGTCATGGGGTGGGGTCTGTAGTTTTCAATGATTTGGTAAAGAGACTTGCTTATAGATATCAAAATATCCAGACATTTGAGGTTGCCATCCTGCTTAATTATCTGCAAAGTGATGGAGGCGAGAACCAATATGAACACTCCCCTCTGGATGGACAGACACCCCAGCACAGGTCATTAAGTAGTAGGTATTAAGCCCAGGTGGTAAGGGAGTGCTGTCAATAGATTGGATGTGGATGTTTTCAAGGGTCATGATGGCTTCCAGTGCAGGAAACGTTTTGTTCAGGAATCAAGCATTCAGCAGTGCTACATTAATGTTGGTTTAACTGGAATTTGCTAGGATTGTAGGCATAGGAGACTAACTCTGCATAAAAAAAGGCCTTATGGTGGTAAAGGAAGTCTTGGAGGAGAGGGTTAGAGGCCATTCCTAGTGATGCAGGTAGGACTGTCTATCATCTCCCTCCAAGCTGACTATGCTGGAGCCCCCTACAATGACACCAATTGCTATGTCAGATGTTGAATTAAATTATTTTATGCTTGTATTGTGGCATCGTTCTTGATGATGTTATGATAGTTATTTATTTATTTAGTATTTTACCGGAGTAGTATACTGGTTATAATAGACCATTTGCAGATACAACCTGGCTGTAGAAATGCACAAAAAATAAAACAAAACAAATTCACAAACATGGAGTAATCACAGAAGATAGAAAATCCCACTGACAATTGAAACATTATGTAAATATTATTAACAAAGAAGAAAAACAATACCGCTTAGGACTAGCTGCTTATCATTCTTGGACACATATGAGAAGACCTTGGCCATGTCCCTCTTTATACCTTCCAAACTAGAGCATCAGAGGTCATTCATTCTTACCTGTGCAAAATATCAAAGTGTTATTGTGAAAGCATTAATTTTGGCACCAGATAGATAACTGACTGCTACTCTATCTTTGCTCATCCTGGTTAGTTGATCATCTATATCCCTAACTATTGAGTCTCTTATGACAAGGGCATTATCATGTGTACTAGTATGCTCTGGGTGCCTTAGGGGGCTTCCCCATACCTGTTTGTTGACCCATGCTTCTGATAGTAACAATAGTGAGTTTGGATCGTGTGGTTTTATTGTACTGCTGATGTTTGGTCATGGTGGTGCATATCTTAGGAGGCCAAATTGGCTACAGAAAGCATTTTCTTAATGCTTTGGCATAAGTAGGCTTGGTGTTAGTTGTGTGATGTGGTAGAGTGTGTGAACAGCAGAAGTCTCAAATTCAGATGACTTAGGAGCTGGATGAGGAAGAGTTTACTGACTGTCAAAAATGAATATCAATCTAGGCATTAGCATTTAGATGCTTAGAACACTGTTAGAATAGCAGGTTTTTTGTTTTGAATTACCATGCATATTAGGAAGGATATGAAGTCTGAAAGTCAATTTATCTTCATTATTCAGTGAAAGAGCACCCAGAAACTTGCCAAAAAAACAGATTTTATAAAGAACATACAAATACTGCTCCTGCATACTTAGAAAGTTGCAAAAAGGGCAGTTGTTGCATCAGCATGCATTTTTATGAAGGATATGCAGTCTGAAACTCAAATGTCTATCATTATTCAGTAACTGCAATCCTTAACAATATGCCAGAAAACCAGAGATTTTAAGTTGGACTGACCAACACTGTTCTTACGTATTTAGAAAGTTACAAGAATAGCAGTTCATGCATTAGCATACAGTGTGGTGAGTACAGGCAACCTGGATAAACGAGAGAGTTGTGAGAGGTTTGCCTCCAGTTTCAGTATGTATCTACACCTCATACAAATGGATTCTGCATCTGTTACCAACAAAGTATTGTCAATGAGCATAATGTAATTCATACACTGTTTCAGTGAGCCTAATGCTGGAAGGCTGGCAACAGAAAGGGTTCACGCAGACTGTGGCTTATGTTTAGGAAATTAAAATCCCCCATAAGGACTGTGTTTGGCTTGTTGGTTTGGGAATGTAATCTGAAAAATTAATACATTGATTAAGATGCAGTAAAAGTCATTTTAATATTCTCTGGATTCTTAACCGACAGTGCAAATTATACCAAGGATGGTCTGAGGTATAATTACAGAAATGCCAACCAGAGGAGCAAAGGGACAATCTGCTTTGGTGTTCTTATTGTAATATGGCAACACAGTCAAAAGAAACAGGGTAAACAGTTTCAAAGGATGATTGTACAATACATCGAGAAATAATATGTCACTTTGGGTGCCACAAGAAAAGCAAGTACTTAAAGGTAGCAAAAAATCAGGTTACATGTACAGTAAACAAAAAACTGAGTGCTCCAAATGACGGATACATATCAAGTTTCAAGAATGATCCTACAAAATCCAAAATGCAGTACAGCTGAGGATCAAGTACTCTGTTTTGAGAAATCGCACAATTTATAGGCACATGTGCCATATGGCTTAGCAGGCATTAGTATATGGTAGACAACAATCAGCAATATGATATGGTCGAAGAACTGGGTCTCTTGGCTACTATGCAGTAGAAGTTGCCATAGTCATGCGAATAGCAGAGCATGCAGCAACGCAGCACAAATAAGCATTTAGGAAAACAATGCACTAAAAAATAAAGAAGTAGAAAAACAGTCAGCTAATAAGACCAATAGTTCTAGTCAAAGAATAGCAATTTCAGGTTAGAACAATACTTATTTCATCTCTGTCACAAGTAAAAAAGCAATCTCCCCAAGCAATACAATTATCATTAACTAGGCACACACTTTAATTAACTAACCAATTTTTTCTCATCTGCAATGAATAAGTACAAAAAGACACTTCCCTGGTGATCTAGGGACTGGCATTGTAGTCAATAGGGTAGGTTGGAACCCAGGTATGTAGCATGCAGCAGCTCAGCACAACAAAATAATAATAATAATACACAAAACACAAAAAGTTGTATAACGCAGTTAAAAATAAAGTAGAAAACAGTCAGGCATTACTAGCCAGCCACTAGCCAACTAAATTTAGAACAATGCTCATTTCTGTTGTCTCACAAGTAAAAAAAACAACAACCCCAAACAATGCAATTATCACTAGCTAGGCACACACTTCAAATCACAAACTAGAAATTATTCTCAAGTGAAATAAAGATGTAAAAAAGAGTCAGTTCCTTAGGCCAGAACCTGGGTAAACAGCATTCAACAGCTCAACAGAGATAAGTCCATGATTCCCATATATGGCATACAAGTCATCTGTACTGCCATGCCCTCCATAGTGGCTTCCTACAGGGCCACCTAGCAGGTAAGAATAGGCACACTGGAGCTCCCACATATCTAAAGCTACAGACATTATGCACACATCTCATCCTTCCCATGTCACTAATCCTCTGTATTTACTTAATGTGTGGCAGATGTATGATGACCCTGGAGTCCTGATTGATGATGCCCTTATGGAACCCACAAACCTTGGATGAACATCAGTCTAACACCATCCTTGATCAAACCCAGAGTATAGTAGAGTGTCTGTATTCAGCCTTTTGATATCCTGTTTCCATTAACTAGTCATGTCTGGGGAATACTGCAGTAATCCTCTGCCAGAGCCCGTCAGCTGCACGATACATAATTTGTTTCTCAGGAAACAGACAGCCCAACAATCATTTCTAGAACTCTTCATAAATAGTACTCCTTGCACTTGCAATAGCGGAACCCTGTTGCAACATTCAGCATAACATACTCCACTGATGACACTGATTGTGGCAGACAGTAATCAGTGGCTCCCCCCCCCCCGATGTCATACTGAAGAGCATACATGAGTGCAAGAAAGCAACAATGCCAAGTCCACCTGTATGGGTCCTGACATATACACAAAGACATTAAACGTCACATAAAACCAAAACCATACAAAGCATGCAGTGGTATGTGCAGTCTATGCTGGACAGTGCATGGTCAAGTACAACTCTGCATCTCACATTGGCTGTCGACACAGCTGCGGAGGGGGTGGACTGCTGGTTAATGGAGGTGGATTCTTGTCAGAGATGAATTTGTCTAGCGAATGCCATTTGCTGTCTTTGGAGGACATGCATATCCCTAAGAATACAGAACACTGTATTAGTTGGAAGACATTGTGTGGTTACAATGCAGTAGGATTGCTGGCCTGGATGTTCAGTATAAGACAGGGCTGGACATTGATAATTATTGGGTGAGGCCACAGATATGCTGGACAGTGGGGTAACCCAGTGCTTAGGAAAGTGTGTAGTGATGGGGCAGATCAGTGTAGGGATATGGCTGTGGTGTGTAACACACAGAGATTAACTTGGAGCTGTAGGTGGTGGGGGCTTCTCTGACAGTAGGCTTGGTGGCTCAATGGGACACATGGGTAGGACAGGAGGTAAGGACATCATGCTAAGGTAACATATGTGACTATCCTCAGCAAGTGTACCCATGGCAAATGAGAACACCATGTGAAGGGCAGACAGGAGCAGGAGAACAGTTAAAGCTGTCCTTAGGTCTTCAAAGACCAGAGCAATATTGTAACCAGTAATGCTACCATAACCTAGTCCCAAGCAGGGACACACAGGTATATATCACTGGTATAACACAGCCTAAGTCAGACTGGAGATGGAAAGGGTTGGCAGTCCTGTTGCAGTGGGCTGTCATCACTCTGATACAGTTGTAGGTCTGCATGTGAATAAGATAATCACACTATAGATACAAGTGAACATCATAGTCAGGCATAGTACTTAACACTAGTGTTACTATACCTACATTATTTGTTACAAGAGACTGTTCACAGGATAATATTGACATTAATATGTCACTGCTGCAATATCCCATGGGAGAGTACAACAGACCTTTGTGGACCTTCTCTGGGCTCTAGCCTGTGTCACTGATGATTGTGTGCTGACATATAGTGCTTTACGCTGCTCAGATAAGTCTGCTGCTGCTCCCTCATTGCAGGTTTTGGTATCAAATATAGTGTATCCATCATAAAAGACACTAATATATACAGTGCTGTGCACATGCTAATGAGGTCAGATTTTACCAGGGTTTATGAATCACTATGCTTCACTAAAGAACATGAGAGACATAAGGCATGTGCACATTTTACAGTTTGTTACTGACATGACTTGTGCCAGTGCTCATTCAGGCAGGTGGTGAGTATATGCACATACCTCTATTTTGCAGCAGTTAGGAACACTAGAAATAATGCAACATGGCATCAAGGCTGTGACTGTCAGGCTGGCATTTTCTATTTCTGAGGATTTGTTACATTGGCTGCTAATGCTAGTGCCCCACTCAGAGCAGTTGCCTGGTCTGTCAAGGAAAGCAAAATGATGCCATTTTGCTTAAACAGCCAGTTTAGGGAATGTCTGTTGGGACATATGTTGGTCCATTTCATACGGTGGATGTTGTACTAGTTATGTATAAAAGTAATACGTTACTATTATTAGTTACTTTTAAGTGAAAGTAATATATTACTTTTACTTATTACTTTTCTAAAAAGTAATATATTACTATTACTAGTTACTAACTAAAGTAAATAGCTGCTGTTGAGTTACTTTTACATAAGTATAGTTTATCAATTCTCATATTCAGATTTACTCACACAGTACTTGTGTGTGAGGAATACATGCTTACTGCACATTAATATGAGTGTATTAAAGTTGTATGCACAGTATTACAATAATGATGAATAGCACACAGGCTAGTCTTTATAGTCAAAGTCACAATTTAATACTTAAACCAAAGTACTCAAGCCAGCAGCACAAGACCCATAGCAAGTTACAACCCATCAAATTTTCAGTAACGTACATTAGGCTAATCTGCTAACAGTGATGCCGAGGACACAAAAATGCTTACAGAAAATGTCATATAGGGCTAACAAGCCTTTTAACACAAGTCAACCAAAATATCACTTTATATAACTGTTCACAATGACTACACATTTCTGTTGGCTTGAAGAAGGAGCAACTTTTCAGTGTTCGTCGGTGAGTCTATTTCTTCTTGCAGTCGGCACTTGTCCACCAAGGCTGAATAGTGAATAGGCGTTCAATGGGTGCACTAGATGGCAGAGGTGTATTAGTGTTCAGAAATATCTTCTTGACTATAGGGTAACTGTTGAGAGAAGATATTTCTCTGGAAGGGTCAGTCAGATACATGTCCATCTGAGAAGATATGCCGACATCGGCTGGCGTTGACTCTTTGAAGGTGAAGAAGCTGTCGTCGGCAGTTAATGCAGAAGCTACAGATAACCCACATGCAGGTTCATCCAGTTTCTGCATGGCATCAAGGAGCAGAGCCTTGCCTCTGAATTTCTGCTCTTTGCCATCCATTCATTGAAAACAGAACTGTGGATGTACTATGCCAGCCAGAATGAGCTCTTCATGCTCCAGAAGGTGATGGAATTGAACCTCAGTGCCTTTAAGAAGAGCATTAACTAGTGGCACAACAAGCTTCACAGACTGGCTGACTTCGGACAACTTAGTTATCAGGTACATAATATTGGGGATCAGGATTCCCATGAAGCTTTTCAGCTCTGATTACAGGATGTCCAGAGCCATTGCCAGGGGCTGCATTGCTTGCACAAACTCAGCAGCAAAGGTAATTTCTGCAGGCCTGAAGATGGTAATTCCAATCTATTCACATATCTCATTCAGCAAGCCTTCAGCCAGAGTTGCAATGAGATGAATTCTCTCCATCATGTAGAAAGTGGAATTCCATCAAGTTACATTGGGAATAATCAATGACAGATCACACTTATTTTGATCCACCTCAGCAGCTTGGGTGCTGTGACTAGCCTTGTTCCAAGCAGCATAGCATTTGGCCATGGTGCTTCTCATGATATTTTATACTGTGCATCATTACAAACAGATTCAACATCATGCGCGGCAACTAGATTCAATGTGTGTGCTGCACATCTCAGATGGGGTGTCAGTGACTAGGTGCTCTCACTTTGTCCTGACTGACTCAGCATGGCTGTCACGCTGTTGTAAATTACTTCACTATCATCATCCTCATCTTGGGACAGAATGCTTGTCATCTCAGATCTCTCAGATTCTGAGAAGACAGTGAAATCCTTTATAAAATTGCTGCCATTGTCAGTAATTGTTGCACACACCTTTTGATCTATCTTGTACTTGATGTGAATGCTGTCAAGAGTTGATGCTATGAGATCATATGTATGCCTCCCCTGTAATCTGCAGTATGACAAAGCAGCTAACTTTCTTTGAAGTGTGTCACAGTCGATCCAGTGGGCAGTGACACCAAAGAAACTATGATTCTGATGGGTCCAAATGTCAGCCATAGTGGAAATGGTTGAACTGCCTACTAAGGTTTCCATCAGATTCTCTTTCATATCACTGAACTATTTCTCTGCTCATTCAATGAGAGTTTCCTGCTCATGACCACCTTTCCTGGCTGCAGGCCAGTTACAGGGCTGATGAAGGATGGCTGTTCAACAATGCTGAAACACTGCATGTCATTCACCACAAAGTCAGTGATAAAACTATCCACCTTGGACTGTGAAACATGACCAGAGCCAATGACTGCTGCAATAGATGACTGTGTCAATGATTTCTTGTCTAACTTGTCAGCACCTGAATCAATTGCTTTCCTCTTCAGACTATTTAGCTTTCAAGTTGTGATAGGATGTGATGTCTGAAGATGCTTTTTTAAATTTGACGTACTGTTTACCGGAGTTCTGTAGGGCTTCTGTTGGCGGACATAGTTTACATTTCATATCAATGTTTTTTCCATCGTTTGTAAGTAGGTCAAAGAATTCCATGTACATGGATCATTCAAATGAACTTTGACTTTCCATTTCTGAGTGAAAGCAATAAGCAGAAAAATAAATGGATGCGCCTGGAATATATATATTGCAAATGGAAACTGCGTTTAATCTTTCTTAACTGAAGCCTCTGCAAAATGTAACTCTGACTGGCTGAAGTTTAAAATAAAGGGACTGCCAGAAATACAAAAAAAAAAAGTTAAAGTTTACTGTATAGAACTTTTGTTTTTGAAAACATGAACCTGCAGTGAATGAATTTTCTTATTTTTTTTTAATAGATGAATAAAACACTTTTATATCTGAAACACCTAAATAGTACATGGAACAGCATAAACAACTGAATACTGCAAGAGTAAGCTTTTATTTTAGCAAAAAAAAAAAAAGTGATGTCCTGTCCTATGTAGAATGCTCCCTATTCAACCTTAAATAAACCCACTGGTGTGCTTTTCCGCATTGAACAGCTTTGGCTCTGTTACACAGCTTTTAATTTGTCCATATAAAGCAATTACTGCCAGTCAGCATTGAGGTCCCCCCAGGGCAGCCCGTCCTGTGGCAACCCCCTACCCCTCAAAGCAGCCCCATATCCAGCAATTCCAGTGTTCCATTACTTGGCTATTTCTCCCCAGTTACCATAAACACTGTTCAAACCTGTCAGTGTGCATACTGCTTTCTTGCTTAATTCTACAATGATTACAGATATTGAAATAAAAGAGCACAAACACTGATAACCATTTGCTAAACAAACAATACAGTCTCACAGTGAAAATAGACTTAGCATGACCATGTAAACATCTCTGTCCTTAAAACTCATATTCATTGAAACGGCACTAAAACTCAAATTCAAAGAAATGACTGGGTAGATTATAAGTGGAAAAATTACTCCTAAATGTGCCAATCTATCTAGCTCTGTTTTTACTTTGCCCTGCATTGCTACTGGAACCTTCAGTGGTGGTCTGACAACTGGGCTTACTTAGTAGTCTAACTTCATGGAGTACACAACTGGGAGTTTGCCAAGCACATCTTTGAAAATATCAGCATATTCAGAAAAAATATTCTGTGTGAAACCTCCATTGTTGTTGATGCTTACATGGTGGACCAACTTATTAAATGAAATCAGTCCCATTTTCAAACCATCTTTGAGGCTTAACAATGACTGCACATGTCTTTTGACTATATAAAACTGCAAGTCATGGCTGTTCCCAGCAGAATAGCATGAAAGCACTACTGAGCCTTCAGTTTGAATCTCTTCACCACTATAAGCAACAAGCTTCTCACACTTTGCCAAACAAATTTTTTCACCTGCTTTTAGCTCAGCAAACATTTCTGTTGACATAACATTACACTTTGAACCAGTATCAACTTTTAGCTCTACAGGTCTCCCATTAGTCAGTACAGTACAAAATACTTCGCTCTTTCCCAACAAATCTACTGCACTAACCTTTTCCTCAAGCACAGAGACACCATCAATATAAAAAAGTATGGTCGCAGCTTTCTATTTGATCAGCTTACTTCTTGGAATGCTCTCTCTTAATAAAACAATGTCTCTCTTTAGATTTACAAAGCTTTCTGAAATTATTCCACTTTTTACATCTGTGGCATTGCTGACCAAAAGCTAAGCACTTTTCTCGTTTAGGTTCGTGACTGCCTCCACAATTACAACAGTTGACTATGAGGCTTAACATGGATTTTGCTAAATCACCCCTCAGTTTTGCTGTGTGCCCTGAATTTTATTAAAGCTGCCCTGGGTTTCATTGTGGGAGCCACACCCTTTGTCCTATACCTCTTAACCTTGTGCTGCATACTATTAACATTCATGCTGGAAGAAGCTGCAAACATGTTCTTCTCATCCATAAGCATATTCATGTACTTTTCTATATGATCATATATCTGACAAATCTCTGTGGTTTTGCTTAAAGTTAAATCACTGTCTCAAAGCAAAATCTTTCTCACTGCGTCATTATTAACACCACACACAAGCTTGTCTTTTATCAGCTTGTCTCTCAGATTACCAGATCTGCACGTTTTTGCCTTGTTTCTGAAGTCAGTTATATATGCTGCAAAAGTTTCACCAGGCTTTTGATCTCTTGTGTAAAATATGTGCCTTTCCACTGTAATATTCGTTTGAGGGTTGCGCATTTCTCTAAATTTATGTTTTAAGCACTCAGAATCTTCCCACATTTCAACCTGTACCACAATATGGCAGTCTTCCCACTCCTCTGCATAAACAGCAGATGCATACAGAAATTAATGTTCTCTCTCAATGGCTTCTGAACCAGCTAAATTGAGTAGAATAAATGCTTTTATACATGTGTTTTTATCAGAAAAAGCAGCTGTATGAAAATATCATATTCTTGGTCAAACACTCTCCAATTTTCAGCAATATTATTATCAAACACAAGCGGACCAGGTCTGTGAAATCCCTCTGCCATGCCAAATAAGTATGAAGCACACACCAGGTACTTGTAATTATATTCAGCTGCACAACAGACTCTTTGAAATAACTGTACTCATTGAAAAGAGTGTAATACTGCACACACTGCCAACACTTTGCACACTTTAGATACTTTAAATAACTTTAATTAATGCGAAAAAGGAGTACATTGTGAAAAAATACAGTTGTTTTCTCTTTTTTGAACATTTTATACAATTCAGATATTGTTTCAAATGTTTTTGTAATTATTTCAAGTACTTTTTTTCAATATGTCGCAATTTTGAACATTTTGTTTATTCAGTAATTGGTTTGGAATGCTTCATTTTATATTCATTGAGGGAAAAGTAATTTAAATGAATTTATGAACCTAAAAATATTTTCTGACCTGTTTACAAGCCGTTTTCGAGTCATTTGAGCCACTCTGGTATATTCCTCCATTTCTTATTGTGCGCCATATGGTTTTAAGAAGTTTTGACTTCGGATCCCATTCTGACAACATGTCACTTGTCTTGTGTATTCAAATAAGACGATGAGGCTTAGATGTTCATTTAAGATATTTCTTACACACAAACACATCAGGATGGATAACTGAAACATAAAACTTAAACAAACTAGCTAACTGACTGACTGCTTCACACATACATGCTTTCACCCCAGCTGCTTACACAAAATGGCACTCTGCTTGCACGTGCTCAGTACTTTTTGTGCATGTGCCCATGAACTACAGTGGCTTTAAAAGTACAACACAAACGCTATGATCTACACTCCCTGTGTTTGAGTGGGTTTCCTCAAGGTGTCCCGGTTTCCTCTCACATTCCCAAGACATGCTACAGGGGATTAAACATTCTAAATTGGCCTTAGGTGTGAGAATGTGTATGTGTGTGCCTTCTGAAGAAGGTTGGGCACTGAGCTGGCAACTCGACAATGTAAAACTCCACTGCCACTTGTTCTGCAGACTGATCTACCATGGTGATCCCTATCAGGTACAGCTGAAAGGAGAAGAAGAAGACTAGTCTTTATAGCTAGAGAGTCACAGATAAAAAGAACAACCCAGCCAGCAGCACAAGACCTATAAAAACCTATCACATTTTGTCTATTTTCAGCAACTAAAAATTGAAATCCGAAAAGAAATTTAAATAGAACATAGCAAAAAATTGTCAAGACAAAAGTTGGTTGATCATAGATCCACTTGAAGGGTCCTGCTTGGTGCAGTGGGTTGGGGCATCAAATGCTTAACTGATGCGTGATGAGTTTGATTCTGACTGATGGTGGTATGAAGAACCAATGCCATTTATTATACTGCAAGGCAAGGATATGATCTCTAACAGGCTAGAATTGTTGTAGTGTTAGGGGATATTTTAGTGCATGAGAATCCCACAGTACCAGGGCAGGGCTGGAGTCTGATCATCATTAGCTTTCACCTCCTTGCAGTGCTAAAAAAAAAGGAAGTAAATTTTGCTCCAGACTAATTCTAATGATCTATTATGAATGCTACATGCTGTGAGTTGTGCCAACATTATGTTGTAATTTTTTATCCAAATTGCCACTTCAAAGTATCTATTACCTCCTCACATCTGATTACTGTCCATACTATATAGAGACCCTGGAAGTTTTCCGTCACTCTTTAGGAGGCTATATCACCCACATTGAGAACCACTGGTTTAAGCACAAGTAACTCAAAAGTAACTCACATTTAAATTACTAGCTACTAAAAAAAGTAATATATTACCATTACTAGTTGTTATTTTGAAAAAGTAACTAGTTATATTACTAGTTACTAGAAATTGTAATATATTACAGTAATATATTACATATTGTAATATATTACTCCCATCACTGGGATGCATGGTATGACCTAGCAGACCTGCTCACCAGAAGAACGGGCATCTTCCAACTGGTGATAAATCCAGGCACTGGTATTATAACCTGCACTGCAGCTGCTGTCTTGAAGATTGTGGGACATGGGAAGCAGATGTCAGGCAGGGAAGTTAGTGTTTGCCTTTTTGTCAATGTGTGTCAGACTGCAGTTAATAACCTGTTTCACATGCCTTTCACATTTCTGTACCTAATAAGATTTGTTTTCTCTGACATATTCCAGCATATACACCAGGTTGGTTACTGTGGGTGATGGTCTGTATGTTGTCTGTGTGCTGTATTGTTGAGGCATTGTGTTGTTTTGTGGAGATGGCACATGGCAATGACCCTGGGGTATGGGTGTGGTCACCATTTCATGTTTATACTTTATTGCATTTTTAGGTTATTTTTGCTCAGGCAGTGCCCACTCATTCATCCTCTCCAGGGATTTCAGCATGAGTCAAGTCCTGCGTGGGGGCTACATAAAGGTATCCATGAGGTTGCCTTGTACTCCTGCTGGCTTTCTGTTAGTAACAGCATCTTGAATGACCTAACTCTACCCTCTGGGTGGGAGAGCAAGAAAACTACATCACCATGGTGGCTCTGGTGCACAATATCCTCAATTGTGAGTTTACACTTTCTGGAACCTGCTATGAAAGCTAGCACTTATTGGTGACATGGTGAAACTAATGCTCACCCTCAGGCCACCCTCTGCTTCACCTCCCCGCCATTAAGGGATTGTGGCAGTGTGTGCAGCTGGCTCAGCCCTTCATTCACCTAGGATGGGCCCTGCCATCTTCCCGACCAGTACCACAAAGCTAGTCAAACTTGGACCTCCTGGGAAGTAATCAGGGCTTTGTCTCTCTGCCACACAGATGCTGTGTTCTGCCACAGGTAGACACGATAACAAAGTTAACTCTACTCTATTGTATGTACATGTGGTATTAGAGATTGCTGTCCTATATGTGGGTACCATGTCCTTCTTCTATGTTATTGCACATACAAATAGAAGTGTAGTATCTGTACAGTGCTGTGGGGACAATCTAATGTCTCTGCCTGCTTGCAGATATATATAGAGCTGTAGCTTTGCAGTGTTGTATGCTGCTTCTAATTCACACCGGTGTGTGATGTGCAGTAAACTGCATATCTGTCATCTTTCAGCACAGGCTGAATAAGGGAAGAATGTTGCAGGCTGCTGCTAGAAGCAGCAGAGACTAATGTCACAGTGGCGTTAGTGGCATACTATTTTTACACTTGTACTATGTATGGTGTACCAACTATTGGTTGTCCTCACTAATGGCACCCCTTCCTTTGTGACTCCCTTCTACAGGTCACAGTGGTCCATTTGCCATTCAGGCTAATCAGCCATCACCCATTCCCACCCTGGCTAAGGCTGCAGCTGAGGTGGATATGAGAGGCATGAGAGTGCATGACCTGGTTTGGGTTCTGGCCTATCCTAGGCAGGTAGTCCATCCCCTTCAAACCCAACCAGCTTTAACAGAACTGGAGTATGTGGTAGAAATTGCGGCTGACTAAGTGATCACACTTGGAGTCACTCTGCATCAACGCCTCCTGCAACAGGTACCAATCTCATGCTCTCAAGCCAACAGAGGCAGCTGTGGCTCATACCACTGGACACTCAAACCTAGGATCTCCATTTATTGGGTGGTAGTAATGTCTCTTGGGCATGGTTAGCATCTGGCATGCTGTCTATTCCCAACCCTGTCCCCAGTCATTTATCTACCCTTTGTTTATGGGTATTTCATGCCTCCCTGCCCCTTGTGTATGCATACAAACCACTGTTGATCTGTGCTGTTTCCTGAGTATTTGTGTGCCCCCTGCTGCCTGCCCTTCCCCTGCCTCCCCTCTTTATGTCTTTCACCCCTTACCCTATTCCCTTCTCTCCCACTATGCATACCTTGTAGGCCTTTCTCCACAATACTATGTGTCCCATCTTTCCCAACCCTACTTTGACTAACTGAGTTCCTAATGCCTGTTGCTTTACTTGCTATCATCTTTTCCTACTTTACTGTACATCTCTTTCCACTTGTCTCATGAGACCAATAAAGCATCCAACATGCTGTACACGCATTGATCGGTCTTTCATATCTTCTAGATATTTTTCTTTGCAGCAGTGGTTGATAACTCGGGTCTATATTATATCATCGAACGCTTAAAAAAGTGAACACTGATTGATCGACCTAATTTAAGCGAAAGCTTACAATCTCGAACTGTCAGATCAGAGATTTTTTTCCCAGGGAAAAAAATCGCTGATCCAAAACACATACACACAACACAAGCACACCAAACAAACAGAAATCCACACACATACACCTAAAATCTGATACCTAACCCTACACTAAACTATGCACACACCACTAACTACCCACTTACCTTAACCCAAGCCCTAACCTTAAGGTCCGTCACTATCGCACACTCATCTCACCCGTTCCCTAACCGTAACTCACTTAAATCCACCCTAACCCTCATGTCCACTCAATCGCACACACACCTAACCCGAGCCCTAACCCTAACTCACCTAAATCACCCTAACACTCACATCCACACAATCACACACTTACCTGAATCCGACCGGTAACTTTCCACCATAACACTGAAAATAACGAAGCAGCAGAAACGGACAACCGAATTCTTTCCCTAGGAAAAAATTTGAGTTTCTACTGCTTTAATATTTTGCAGTTTCGCGAAAATAAGTTCGATCAATCAGCGTTCACTTTTTTAAGCGTTTGAGGATATAATATAGACCCGATAACTCTACCTGCAGTAGCTCTTATATACATTTTCATGAATTCTGGACATTGAGGAATGAGATTTCTACCTTGCTATTCTTTCTTTGCTCTCAGCTGTACAAACCTGCTTCACTTACAGTGTTTCCCATTGGCCTTTGCTACCTCCTTAAGGTGCAGCTGTTTTCCAACTTTTGCAAGATGCCCCTACTTACTTTTTCATGTTTATTTTAAATTATAGTCTATTCTGTATAGTCTGTGCAAGCTGTCCTCGCTCCAAAATCACATCTCTATAAATCCCAGCCATTAAAGTATACTGCCCTGAAGTTGTTATAGTATTGTATTCCAAAGGTAGACTATCAAAAGAAATGTTTGCACAAAGGACATAACAAGCAGTGTGTTGTTATATGACAATATTGTTCTGCCTAGTAGAGCTTAATAGTAGCACTCCTGTGTATAATACACATTAAAGCACATTGTGAGGAGACACATTCTAATGAAGTCTAATAAATATTGTGGTGTTATAACTTCTTTGTGCAATACACGTTAAGGCACATTGTAAAATGTGTTCTCATGAATATTGTGATGTTATAACTCCTTTGTGCAAGATATATTAAAGCACATTGCGAGGAGACATGCTCTAATGAATACTGTAGTATTATTACTCCTTTGAGCAACATACATTAAAACACATTCTGAGGAGATGTGTTCTAATGAATATTGTGGTGTTATAATGCCTTTGTTCAATATACAGTAATTTACATTGTAAAAAGACATGTTCTAATGAATATTGTAGTATTATAAGGAGATGTGTTCTAATGAATACTGTGATGCTATAATGCCTTTGTTCAATATACAGTAATTTACATTGTAAAAAGACATGTTCTAATGAATATTGTGGTGTTATAACTTTACACTGTCCATACCAATGATTTGCACTACAAACATATTAAGGCATGAATAGCTATACCACAATCACATCCACAATCACCTTTAATTCAATGAAAAGTAATACTTCTTTGCACAGCTCATGGTAAAAGACATTGTGATGTGATGAGGTTAGTCTTTCAATACAATTTATGAAACAAAAGTGTGGCATTGAAGGCCTTATATTTTGCTTTGCATACAGTTCTTCTTCTTTCGGCTTTTTCTCGGTTAGGGTTCACCACAGTGGATCACCTGTCCGCTCATGATTGGCAGTGGAGTTTTACGGTGTCGACTTGCCAGCTCGGCACCCAACCTTCCACAGAAGGCACACATGCACGCACTCACTCCTAGAGCCAATTTAGAGTGTCCAATCCACCTACAGCCTGTCTTTGGGATGTGGGAGGAAAATGGAGCACCTGGAGGAAACCCACATGACCACAGGGAGGACATGCAGAATCCATACAGAAGGCACTCCAGCCGAGGATTGAACCGGAGAACCTCTTGCTGTGAGGCAGCAACACTAACTGCTGCACCACCATGGCTGCCCTTTGCTTTGCATACAGTTGATATGAAAAAACAATATACAGTATTTTGAAATGTCTCCTGAACTAAGGTTTAACAGTATATTGTTGAATAAAAAAGAAGGGTTCTTCTTCATAGGTGGAAAGTTTTGTTTTCAGTTTTACAGTGGCCCTTTTAAATATGGATTCAGATTTGTAGAATCATTGTGATATACATTTTAAAGTAATGTACAGTCATTTTCTATGATGTATCCATAAAGCAGACAGTGAAAGTTCAATTGGTTTGTCCTGAAAGATGAATAGACAATAGTCGGAAGAATATTCCTGCTGAAGGTGTAAGCTCACGGTTGTACTTTATTATGATGGAAAGCAGATGAGACCATTTAGCAATGTGAGCAGAATGGGCCATTCCACTCTTGTAGGGAGATAAAGCCCTGCCTATGATAAAAATTCACTGACCTGAATTCAATTAGAAGCTCAAGATTTTGATGGAGATGGCAGGGAGGATGGGGCATTCCTATACTGGGGAAGAATATATGCTGATGTCTCTACATTGTAGTTCTAGAAATGGATAGAGCTTGGGTAGGTTCACATCAGGCTGGAGGGGGATAGATGGAATTGTGCACAACCCTTTGGATAGGGCATGTATAGATTGGGCTATAGGCCAAGCAAAACCCCCCCAGACAGCATGGATGATAGTAGCCCTCCTGACACTCTGCCCATGACTCTGCTGGATGAAAAAAATAAAAGCATAAGTTCAACCCTCAGATAGAAAATGGATGGGCTTATTATGTAGGGAGAAAAACTTGAATGAATGGGGTACCTGATGAAAAATGTGTGCAGAATGCTGCATATCTCTAATTACTACATCCCAAACAGGGATCTAAGGAACCTATTCTCCCTACATAACATTGTTTACTTATTTTAATTTGGTGTATTAAATTCATGTTTTGTATTTGTTTTAAATTATACATTCACTATTATTTCAGTACTTGAGTTCAACTTACTTGAAATTCGATCTTTTGTGGTTTTCAAGGTATAGTTTCAATTTTATGGTTTTCAGCCATTTAACTGTCAGTCTAATTACAGCCAGACAAAAAAATCTCTACCATAACATTTAACAAAACATGTAATAGTATGAGGAACATTTTTGGCAATGCATCAGGACTGCTCAGATAAAAATTTGTGAATATGCAAGAGTCTACAAATTCTAAAAGTTAAAAACTGTTTCCTAAGCAGAGAAAGGAGGTAACCCATAGCTAGCTGATGTAAGAAATATGTGGGTGGGTTGTATTACTTACTGGGGGAGTGGTTTAAGAAGCTGTTAGGCAGGTAAATCACCTAACAAAATATAAAATAAAATTTGGTGGGGTGTTTACAGTTTAGAATATATGAAATAATGAACAAAAAATGCTGAAAAAAATGTTGTTAGGAGCCCAAGAACAGAATTAGCTTGCAAAGTTTAACATACCACTTTCATCTAACAAGACTTTATCAGAAACTATTCAACCAAAAATTTCAAGCACTTTTTATATAAAAATCTACCAATGAAAAACTCTAATTCATTATTCAATTAAGATTATTTAGTTAATACTTTAAATGCTAAACGAGTTAGAAAATCCTGTTCTGGCTGAAGTGTGATTCTCAAACAATCCAGAAATATATCGCTGATTGATAAGTATATTTCTTGGCATTTTAACCTTTCTGAGTTCTGCATTGTCTTAATTTTGCCTGACTGAATTATTTTATATATTTTCTGGCATTATTTTCTGTTTCTCATCTGTCCTGCAACTGGTTCCTCCCTATTCCTGTGGTGGAGTTCATAAAACTGGTCTAACAGCTTTTGTGTTATCTGATTGCTTCAAGGCTTGCTGATTTAAAAATAGTTTCTGTTTGTAAATTCTTGCATGCACTGTTGGAAACTCCTGGTGTTCTGGCTGAGGTGTGATTCTCAAACAATCTGGAAATATATCGCTGATTGATAAGTATATTTCTTGGCATTTTAACCTTTCAGAGTTCTGCATTATCTTAATTTTGCCTGACTGAATTATTTTTTGCCTGACTGAATTATTTTTTATATTTTCTGGCATTGTTTTCTGTTTCTCATCTCTTCTGAAACTGATAGTTGGTGGTTTTGTAGTTGCCTGCCCCTACTGTAAATTTGATCTGGGAAACCTCTCCCAGGCTAGTGTTTGCTCTACTTAATACAGAGAGGACATTTGAGAAGGCCAACCCACTTAGGTTCTTAACCTTGAATTTTTCTTCTGCTCCTCCTTCCTCTCTCCTTGCACTTTACTAAAAAGAATTGCATTTTATTTTGCTTTTGCCTCTTCTTAAAAGTACCCAATTGTATTTTTTCTGCTGCATTTATTACTGCTTGGTAGTAGCCTAATTAAATTGTAACTGTTATTCTAAGCCTTTTGGTTTAGGCACTTAGGTTTCAGACCAGTTGTTTTACATTAAGAATGTTTGTGGTCTGCACTGTTGTGGCAGGACAGGTAGCTTACATCCTTCTAAGTTGGGAATTGCTGATTGAAGGCTCAGTGTCTGTTATTCTAAAAGTGTATTTATTAGTTCTGGTTTAAGCACTTGGGCTTCAGACCAGTTATTTTACATTAAGAAGGTTTGTGGTCTGCATTCTTGTGAGAGGAGAGGCTAGATTTTGCCCTTCTAAGCTGGGCATTTCTGGTTAAAGGCTTATTGTGCCTGCTTATTTGAGCTGTTTCTTTCTGAAACTGGTGCACCTTGTTTGCTGTAGCATAGACAAGATTCAGGCTGAATCTAGCTTTGTTTGTATAACTTGAGCACTAATCCAGGGCATCTTTTTTGGAGAAGGTTCCCCTGCACCCTAGTGGCACAAGTGTACATTTAGAACTTGTCTGATTGAAGATTGCTGGAAAAGGGCTCAGTTTTGAGCTTTTTTATTGGTTAATTGGATAATTTGTTTAAATCAGTTTGCTCATTTTCTATTTTTAGTTAAACAAAATTGCACTTTATTCATCTGCTTTTACTGTATTTGTATTTCTTCCTACTTTATTACTTTATTTTGCTTTTGCTGCCTGTTCTTAAAAGTATTTAATTGCATTTATTCTGCTGCATTTATTACTGCTTGTTAGTAGCCTGATTAAATTGTAACTGTTATTCTAAGCCTTTGGTTTAAACACCCTAGTGGCAGGAATGTGCAGTTAGAACTTGTCTGATCAAAGACTGCTGGATCGGGACTCAGTTTTTAGTTAATTGGTTAATTTGTTTAAATCAGTTTGCTCATTTGCTACTGTTATATTAAAAAAATACACTTTATGCATCACAGCTTAGCTAGGGTTAAACTATTCCCAATGCCATAAAGTCTGCTCTTCAAATTTTCCCTTAGAACTAGCCAGTTTTTTAGTTTTAGCACTCAAATCTGTTTCTTTGAGCTCAGCACTTGTTCAGAACTTCTTGTAAGCACTAAATAAGCTACAAATTACTACAGCACTCAACTTTCCTCACTTGTCTAGAGGAAAACAATTTGTAGTACTTAATAAATAAGCACCTATCCAGGGATGTCTAAGAGGCAGCTCCCAGTGTATTCTCCTGTCTACCTGATGAATCTGGGCATCTTGGGGCAATGCAGCAATTGCCTCATGTACACAGACAACCCTCTCCTCCTACCACCCAACACTACAACCTGTAAGAGATGCACTTATATAGCCAATCTGGAAGCAAAGCTCTCTTCACCCAAGACTGGACTAGACAGTCAAGAGGAGAAGGTAAACACTTGCACCACACTACACTCATCACATAGTCCCTCTAAACCTATACCAGCAAAACACACACATAGAAACACAAAACACACACCTACATTCACAGAGGCTCTCAATAAAAATCTGCCCAAGCAACAGCGACCTCCAAAGCAGAAACACAAGCAACCTCCACCCCCAACACAACTCAAATGACACATAGCCCACAAACTCAGTGTGACACTCAACCATAGCCCATAAGGCATATTAAACGTACCCAACACTCTAGTTATAGGTGACTTTATAGTCAGGCACACTGATGTTCCAATCACCAGACTAAACAAGGAGAAAGCTACTGTCAGCTGCCTGTCAGGTGCCAAGATCTGCCACATAACACATGCACTCAGGTCACTCCAAAACAAGTACAAATATGATTCTGTCATTGCCCATGTTGGTGTGAATGACCTGAGACATACCTCCCTGGACTACATGAAAAGAGACATGGAGCTCTCCAATCTTGTTACCCAGGCAGGTATGACCCTAGCTCTGAGTAGCATCCTGCCATCACCCAGAATGATACCACAGTACAAGGCCAAAATGATTGACTTCAACAATTGGCTAAGCTTCTGGCATTATTCTAAGGGGATCCAGTATCTGTCTATCTGGGATGACATGATCGACAGACCATGATGCTTTGCCAGAGATGGCCTGCATCTGTCGCCCTTAGGATTCCGGATACTGGCTAAGGCTCTTGCCTCCCCATAGTGCCTTTTTTAGGCAAGGTTCAAATGACAAATTCACCACCATAACGGGTACAAGCAAGCA
The DNA here is from genome assembly GCF_019279795.1 of Protopterus annectens. Lineage (NCBI taxonomy): Eukaryota > Metazoa > Chordata > Ceratodontiformes > Protopteridae > Protopterus > Protopterus annectens. The sequence continues at coordinate 979,999,355 of NC_056727.1, read as the reverse complement.
AATTCTGATGGTAATGCTACTCAGTGCTAGAAGTCTAAACCTCAAAATGCATTCACTCGAGGCACTCCTTAAAATGGAGAACATCAACATCTGTGCAGTGACAGAGACCTGGTTCAGGGCTCCAGAGAGCACCCTGCATTACCAGGCTATAATTCATACCACACCTTTTGGTCACCTAACCTGGACCGAAACACTAAAGGTGGAGGCATGTCCATATTCATTAAGGATATCCACACCTCCAGGCTAGTTACTCAGCATAATACATCCAAGATTATCCAAGTGCAACTAACTCTGGGCAAGACCACAGTCCAAATTGTAACTTACTACAGATCTGCCACCATACCTTAGGATTCCCACTTCTCATTTCTTGATACACTGGAAAATATTAGGGTACAACCTAACACCATAATAATAGGCGATTTCAACTACCCCACCATTAACTGGGAAAACTACTCATGTACCAACTTTTTTGCTCAACTTTTTCTGGAATTCATAAATTCCAATGCCTTGGATCAACTTACCCACACCCAGACCAGGGCCAGCAATATCCTAGACCTGGTCATGACCAACATGGGTGACTGGTGTTCCACACCAGAGGTCAATTCCTTGTTGCTCACATACGACCACAAGCTAATCACCCTAGACATCCACATCCTGTCCCCACCCCCCCATTAGGGAAACCACCATAAAAAATTTCTCCAAAGCCAACTTCACGCTTCTTAAGACAGAACTGGCAAACTTCATTACACCCATTCAGACAGACAATAGAGGTACGACTGCTGAATCCTCGACAAATGCACTTTATAAGCACTTACACGAGTGCATGAATAATGCTATCCCTAACAGAACCAAGATGCTATCCTCCAAAAAAATGGAAGACAGAAGGTCTTTGGCTAATGAAGGTTGCAGATGACTGCAACCTAGGAGCCATAATCAAAACTCCTAACGATGTGGACATCCTACAAAAGGGCCTCACTGAGACAGATACCTGGTGTCAAAGCCATGGCCTCAAGCTCAATGCCAAAAAGAGCATTGTCATGCCCTTTGGTAAAAACTCTGTACCCATGAACTACCACATAGATGGTAGTCTACTTAACACCGAAAGTGTGATAAGAGACCTTGGGACACAGGTGGCAGTAGTCTCTCTTTTGATAATCACATTGCCACAGTAGTCAGGAAATCCTTCTACGTGGCACACCTCTTCACAAAACGTTTCTCATCCAGGGAAAAAAGAGGTCATTGTTCACCTCTATGCGTCACTCATTAGACCCATTATACAGTACAACGCCCCTTTTGGTATGTACCTCACAAGACATCTACAACAACTGGAAAGGCCACAGAAATACCTCACAAAGAGGATTACCAGCCTCAAACAGATGCCCTACACAGACCGTCTCAAAAAACTCCAGCTTTACTCCGTCGCATATCGCCTACTCAGAGGTGATCTCTGCCTAATATACAAAGCTATGTCAAACCCAGAGCTGTTGGACATGCTCCATTTAAAGAAATCCCAATCCCTCTGAGCTACATGCTCTAAGGACCTAAACCTTGTCACCACAATAAACAGAACATGATGGAGGGATAGATTCCTGTCCCAGAGACTTCCCATACTCTGGAACAAACTACCTATCTATATCAAACAAAGCTCCTCATTAGCACTCTTCAAGAAAAATTTTGATGATTGGATGGGAAATAGGAAATTCACCCCGGGGATCACTTCTGTGGCTCTGCTCGACAGGGGCACAGGAAAATCATTTTCTTGGGTGGCGAAAGCCAGAGTACCTTTTTGGCTAGGCTTATATAGGCCCTAGGGCCAATAGCCTAGTACCTACCTATGAACCTAGAAAACTTCATAAATAGCAATACATATGTACATAGTAGAAATAAAAAAGTACAAAAGAAGTACAAAAACATTAGCCTTCTATTCCTTAGGAGCCATTATTAACACATTCATTTAGACCTGGATATTTGTCTGCTCTTAATTTGATTTGCCATTCAGCTTCCCTTGTGTCTACTCCACTTTTAAAGTCACCTCCTCTTAAGTCTGGTGGGACAAGTTCAAACAGATAAGAACTTCTTATGTTGTTGTTGTTGTGTCTTTCGGCTTTTCCCGGTTAGGGGTTGCCACAGCGGAACTCCGGTCCACTAATGATTGGCAGTAGATTTTTACGTGCCGAGTTGCCAGCTCTGATGCACAACCTTCAATGAAGGTATGCCCATTCACACATGTCTCCACACAGAAGACGCTCTAGCTGAGAATCGAACAGGACAATGTCTTACTGTGAGGCGACAATGCTACCGCAGCACCACCACCACAGTAGATAAAAACTTCTTATATTTCTTGCAAATGATGGAATGCTTATACAATGCATTTTTCTTATCTTTAGTTCTGCTGGAATACTGATGTTCATTAAATTCTATCCTCAAAGCCCCGGTGGTGCAGCGGTAGCATTGTTGCCTCACAGCAAGAGGTTCTCCCGTTCGATTCTTGGCTGAAGCGCTTTCTGTGTGGAGTCTGCATGTCCTCCCCATGGTCATGTGATGTTCAAAAGACATGCATAGAATGGACATGCCTTTGCTGAAGGTTGGGCGTCAAGCTGGCACCTCGGCACCTGTAAAAAATCTACTGCCAATCATTAGCGGACCAGAGTTCTGCTGTGGCGACCCCTAACCGGGAAAAGCTGAAAGAAAGAAGAAGAATTAAATTCTCTCCTCAAGGCTTCTAGTTGTCATGCTAACATAGAAGGCATTGCAACCTGAGCACATGCTCATATAGACTACCCTTGATGACTTGCAAGTAAACCTCCCTGGGATGGTAACAGTTCCATTTATATGATCTAACAAAATATATGGTCCTTCTGATATAAACCTGCATGCATTACAAAAAACATATTTGTAAGTACCCTTACTTCTTGCTGTCTCTGGCAAAGAGACTTTTGTGCTGTCTTTCTGTAACAAAACTTTTAAGCTGTTAGTTTTCTTATGAACAAACTTGGGAGTATTATCTATAGCCCTAATAAGGTCTGGGTTACCCCCTAAAATGCTCTAGTTGGTTTTGATGACTTCTCAAATGGCATATGCATCTACAGACATGTCTAAAAAAACAACATTAGTCCTATTAGTGTGACTTTCTTCCTCTTCCTTGTGGACATGCTGGCTAATAGTCTGATTTACAATAGGTTGGAAAACAACCACCCTTTTTCCTATTAGCAGCTATTGATACATTTTCAGTATAACCTCTTTCTAGAAATAATGAAGTAATAAACATAATCTCATTTTTAAACCTCAATTCTCCAGTAATCATCCCGGAGGCCCCTAATATAATGGCCTCTTGGGATGTTTTTCTTCATAAAGTAGGAGTGGTTACTATTAAGGTGAGGGTAACCATAAGAAAAAGTTTCTTTGCTCTATATACAACTTTTGTCATTTACAATTCATTCTAAGGTCACATCTAAAAAGTTAACTTTCAAACCTATCCCTCCAGAAGTGACCTTGTTAAGGTCTTTGAGAAATGAAACACTATCTTCTGGACTTCTGACAACAATGAAAAAGAGATACTCAGGAAATCTGTAGTAGCAGTATCTGACTTTGGTGTTTAGATCAAAAATACCAAAAACAGACAAAGGGAGTTGAATTATACAAAAAATGTGTCTCCCACTGTCCATGTACCAAACTGGCAAAGGCAGGAGCAAATGCAAACCCCATTCGACTCCCTTTGCCTGTTTTTAGTATTTTTATTGCTACTTTTAGAAAAAAATCCTTATTTAATTCTAATAATGGGCAGCACAGTGTAATTTTGTCACCTGATAGTTGACTAAACTTGCTTAGGTACGACCTCACCCGGTCAACCCCTAAATTATGGGGAATACCTGTGAATAGTGAGCAGACATCTACAGTGATGATATAAACATGTTTGTCTTGATTCTTGATTAAACTCTCTTATTTTGTCCAAAAAATCCCAGGAATATTTTACATATGAAAGAAGGTTCTGGACTAAGAGATTAAAATAGTATCCAGGTTTAGTGAAATACTTTTATTTTGTACTTTTATATCTTTATTTCTATTATGTACATATGTATTACTATTTATGAAGTTTTTTAAAACGTTTTTATAACAGGTCTAGCATTTAAAGTGTTAACTAAAGAATCATAATTGAATAATGAATTAAGAGTTTTTCATTGATAGGTTTTTATATAAAAAGTACTTGAATTTTTTTCTAGACTAGTTTCTGATGAAGTCATGTTGGATGATAGTGGTATATTAAACTCTGAATGCTTATTCTATTCTTGTGCACCCAACTATGCTTTTTTCAGTGGTTTTTGTTTTCTAAGCTGTTATTTTACCACTGGTTGAACTGTCTTATTTCTATAAGTATATGCAATAATGCTTGTGGTTTTCATATTCATAATGCCTATCAGCAGAGCCAGATCCAGCACTAGGCGACCAAGTTGGTTACCTAGGCCCCAGTGGCTAGGAGGGGGGCTGCTTGCTGTGGGACTGTCACATTTACTTTTTTTTAATTGCAAAAACAAATTATGTGTTTTTATTTTTAAGGGCATTATTCTTTAAGAATGCCATCCAGTCACGCATACCTGTTGTGTGAATCAAAGAACGCATGCATGTATGTATGGTCCTAACAATGTGTGCAAGGACCTATGATTTGAAAACAGCCCAAAGGTAAACTTTATCCCCCACTGACCAGGTGCATTTTCTTTGAATGTGGGTTTCAGTGCTGTTTCAATGAATGTGAGTTTCAAGGCCAGAGAAGTTTTAATGTTAAGTCTGTTATCACTGTGAAACTGTAAGCCATAGCTAGCTGGTATAAGAAGTATGTAGGTGGTTTGTATTACTTATTGAGTGAATGGTTTATTAAGTTGTTAGGCAGGTAAATCACCTAAGAAAAAAGAACGTTTGGTGGGGTGTTTACACTTTAGAATATATGCAATGATGTTTGTGGTTTTCATACTCACAATGCCTATCCTATCAGTCTAACCAGTGGCATAAGCTGGGAAAATAAGCTGGGGTGAGGTTCCAGGCTGTGTGGTAGTGATGGGCACCAGTCTGTCAGTATACTTAAGTGGGTGGGAGTGTTCAAAGCATCTCTTTTTGTTTGACTGACCTGGGGGAGAATGGAGATCCAGGGGAGGGTTTGCACTAAGATTTCATGCCTCTGGGTCAGAGAGAGCTGAGAAGACTGAAAGCCTTACCTGTGGTCTTGATTAACATATTTGGTGCAGGAAGCTGTAATGAAAGCTCTAACCATACTCTCTCTCTCTCTCTTAATATTAATTTTTATTTGACATTTGTTAACTGGGTTGGTCCGCTTGGACTGCTGAGCCCTTTTTCAGCAGAGACCCATGGAGAAAAGCTCCACAAAAGAACAATTATACAGTAAGAAGACGTTAGCATATTAAAATGCAGATTCATACATACTTGAACAAGAAGAACACAACAACAATCATTGAGGTTCCAGACATACATACATATTTATGCTAAAGAGCATATACCTTATAAATGAACATGTAGAAAACAACAGCTTTGTTTTCAATCATAATATTGCAAAGTAACAATTAGAATGAAATGTGAACAGTTAGATCCTTAATAAAGCCTAATTCTAGCAAAACAGACATTATATGAAATGTGTGCTATTCATAGAATCATATGTAGACTCTGGCACATTAGCCACAGAGGTAATTCAGCTGAATTTTAGATCAATAGCCAAGAATCATCCATCAGTGGATAATCTGTCCAAATTACAACTTGTTTCTCTATGCAAGACTCCAGGTAAGGATGTGCCAAACCTACTGCAAACTGTTATCAAGACAAGCACATCAAGCTGAGTTTTATGTCTTGAGCATTATTTTAGAGATGCTGAATTTGTGAAATGAACAACTGTAAAATGAATCAATACTGACCACATGTATTAAATAATAATAATAATAATAATAATAATATACAAAATTAATAACAATGGTCAATAAAATGAATATGGCAACGTCTAACAAAAATGAATGTGGCTGTTAAAAAATTGCTCAAGGAATAGTTAACTAAACTATAATGTGATGCTGAATGATTAAAAAAAAAGATAAAGAGTTTTAAAGAGAAATAAGACCTAAAGTTTCACATAAAAATAGAAAAGCAGCTTCCTATTGAAATGTTGGTACTTGAAATGCTGAGTGGCGACAAGCCAAAGGAAAAGGATTGAAAATGAAAAGGAGCAAATCTTGAACATCACTCTTCTCCATTAAACTTCGTTATTTGCAGAGGGGCAAAAGCCTTGCACCCCCTGGACTTATTTATACTAACTCTGAGCGCCATAGCTCAGAGAAATGGGAATATTTTCAGAAATGGTCACCTTGGACTTAATATGTGTAAGTCTGCTTTTTTGGACAGTCAGTCTCCATGTTTCAGGACTCTCTCAATCAATTTCAAATGGTTACCAGAAAAAAACCCAAAGGAATGTGAAGAAAACTCTCCCCTACTGGGAAAGAGATATAGTATTCAAGAAATGGATCACGTTAATAATTGCTGAAGCGGAATTAACTGCTCAACCCTTAAATAAACATCCCAGAACTCTGTGCAGCAAAGGTAGACACATCCTTCTCACAGACCAGATAGGAATAGGAAGGAGATCAATAGAGCACATCTGACAACAACATTCCCACAGAAAGAACAATATGGAAGATTAGGACTGTTTTTGGCTCATATATTACAGGGACACCCTGTGTTTGGGATGGTCAGTCATTATCCTTAGCAATTTTGTATTGCAATTTAAAAATATGATTTGTGTTTTCAATGCATATGGTGATAATACATGTTCTATGGTGTAAAAAAAAAGTATTTCATTATATCCAAACCCTGGTTTGCCATTATGTCTAAAAATACTGTACTGACAAGGTACAATTCAAGTAAAGTTTCAGTGTTTATGCAGGTAACAAAAAAGATATGACAAAACTTCACTTGTACAAATGCAGGTCTTCCTGAATAAGATACTTATTTTGGACTGCTTCAGAAAGACCCATCACAGGACTCAGATATCTACCCCCTCTACACTCCACAGCGAATGTTTTCTGCCTTGTTTCCTTATCATTGCCTGGCTCTGAAGTCACTTAATTTGTTAGAGTTTCCTAACAAACTCTTATTTTCTCAACTTCAAGTTATTCATTCTATTCTAAATAAACCCCGCAACTGCCATAGTCTCTGAGCACTTATCTCTCTTTATACCCCCTCGATCTCTCAGAAGTTCTGATCAACACCTACTTCAAATTTACAAACCTAATACTTCTATTGGACAGTATCTCTTCAGCTGTTCTCTTGCCTCCCATTGGAACAGACTTCCTCTGTCCTTGAGAATTATCTCCAATGTTCACGAATTTAAGAAAACACTGAAACTGCATCTTAACAGTACCTGATCTTGTCTCTGTAATCATCCAACTTGAACTCCTCCCTACTCTAGCTCTGCTTCCTTCCTACTGCCTTCCTTTTGCTTCTCTGTCATCTTCTCTATCTCCTTACTCCTTACTTATAGTTATATGATATTATTATTACTGCTGATATTGTTAAATTTATAAATATTTGTCTTCCACTGTATCTCATTGTATTCTTACTGTTGTTTTTGTGGAGATTTTCTCCATGGGCCTCCACTAAAAAAGGGATATGCCCAGTTGGACCATCCCAGTTAACAAATGTCAAATACATAAATAAATAAATAAACAAATAAATAAATAAATAAATAAATAAATAAATATAATCTCCTTGTAGGTTTTCACACTACAAAAATACTCTGCAAGTTCAGATCTCCTTCACTTCAACAGAACAAGCAGTACAGCAAATACCTGCTCTAAAGACCTAAACCTTCTCCACCTTATTAGCAACACATACTTAGCCCAATGCATACCCTGCCTTTGGTCAGATTCGCTTTACGCATCAAAAAGAGCAATTCTCTGGCAACCTTCAAAACCAAACTTGATGAATGGATGAGTTACTTCCAATTCACAGGTGGGATTTGTAGAAACAGCTAACTCACTAGGGGTAGTTAACATGCTCTTAATACCTTTGGGTGATTGAGCTAACTCCCTGATGGTTATTTAGGCTGTTATAAATGTGTGATGTTCCTAAACAATCTGCTCAGGTGAAGAAGGATGGTAATCCTTTTTAAGCCTCTCATTACAGTTAGAGCGAGAAAGAGTCTACATTTTTGAGATGACCTTTAAAAATAAAAAAAAATGCAAATGCAAAGCATGCACTTAATTTGCAATGAATACTTTTTAACCAAGTTAAAAATCACAAAACAACAGAATTACAAGAACTACTGACAAGTATCAGTATGTAGATCTGGAATAATATACAAAAAGGTTTAAACCTGCTAACCATTAACAGGTGTCTTTTATAGGAAACAAATGTGAAAGGCATGCAACAATGCTAAAATCCTATAAATGATTGAATTTTGGATGTAATCTGCTCCTGTGGTTTTAGTTACTTTTTACTTTTATGTGATTCCAGCATGACCTCTGGGTACATACTGGGGGACAGACTTAAAGGAACTGGGCACATTTCCTTTTAACAAGCTAACCTGCTCTTATGTACAGAGAGAGAGACAAACACACACACACACACACACACACACACACACACACACACACACACACACACACACACACACACACACACACACACACACACACTCTCTGTCCCTGTCTTTCTCTTTCTCTCTGTTTTTCACACTATCGCATTCACAGATAAACATGTCAGCTTCTGTTGATATGTTATTAACATCCTAAGTTGCATTGGTAACACATATTGCAGATGTTTAGGCCACTAGAAATTGTGTCAGTGAGATGACAGTGAGGAATTTATGGATATAAATTATAGGATTTGTGCTGAGATAGGTATTGTGACATTTAGGTTTGGAAGCATCAAGAAAAGGAAGAGGAAAAACAAGCGATTCGGTTTCACTGCATTTATGCCTTGCCAAAAGATATTTGAGAGAAAACATACAGGGAGCTGCACTATGCAGGACATTTAACTGTGCTGAATAAGTCATTTTGAAAAGGTTACACTTTAGAGGTAATATAGAGAAGTAGAAAAGCTGATATCCATCATTTAATTTCTGAAACTATTAAGAGCATTTGTGCAAACGTTGGGCTATCCTCTTTACTTTGAACCTGTCCACTTGTAGAATCTAGGAAAGAGGAGTAGACATATCTGAAAAAAGGTAAAAAAACATCAAAGGAAAATGTTGAAACCATAGATTTTGGTATTAAGATACTTTCCAAAGAAAAGATTTTCTTTTTGTGTGTGTGTGTGTGTGTGTGTGTGTGTGTGTGTGTGTGTGTGTGTGTGTGTGTGTGTGTGTGTGTGTGTGTGTGTGTGTGCGTGTGTGTATTTATGCATACCAATGTCTGCCCGCAGCTTTTGTCAGAATACATTCTCTTTGGTTTATAAAACAGAAACCTTGTTTTCTCAGAGGCATATTAAAAGGATGGGATATGCATTTACTTAACCCCAGATCACACTAGGGTCATACTGTGACATGACTGTTATTGGCTTGAATTGTTTAGTTGCACAAGGGCTTGCTATGTAAAGCAAATTTACATTTCTGTGATGTACAATTGTTAAAAAAGGTGAGTTATTTGCTTCCACTGTGAATAGACAAAAGTGAATACACCAAGGAATGGAATCCCCAAACTGCATTCAGCAAAATTATCTTGCTAAGAAAAAAATTTTTAGGTGTCTTTTTCAAGGGGACAACCCCCTGCACATACTGATGTGGGGGTTTGGGGCAAGCCCCACCCCAAACATATATATATATATATATATATATATATATATATATATATATATATATATATATATATATATATATATATATTGATATATTGATATATACAAATAATATATATACCTACTTGAAGAAGGAGAAATTTCCCTCAAAAAGGAATCAATTCTGGTACAACTTGCTGACAGTGATTTCCTATGGAGTAACTCGATTGTCGTCGAGTTGAACTTTGGGCAGTCAAAGCTCAAGAGTTCAAGCTTCATCCACTAGTAGGCTACCTGAATTATTTTTAACTACTGATTCACTATGAAATTGGTACATTTCAATTTTAGCTATGGTGACTGAGCTGCAGGTTCAGTCCAAACACTGCAAAGCTATTAATGTCCAGCCCCACAGTTCTTAGATTTCCTAGTCTGAAATGTAGACACGAGTACCTATAGTGCATTTTCTTCCTCACTGAAATACTCCCTTTTGATAGCATTAGTTTCTGTGTTCTTTATGTCTAATAGCCAAGGATGAATTGCTGGTAACCTCCTGAAAAAGCAAAGGAATAGCTTGGCAGGTCTATCTGTGTATCTGCTGGTTTTCAGCAACCCTTTAGGCATTGTGATTGATGGCATTTAGCCTAATTATAACAGACCTGAATATCAAAGTTATACATTTGGCATGTTAATGCCAGCTTTAAGGGTAAACAAAGAACCCCAAAGACTGCTTCAGTTATACGGACATTGAGAATGTAAAATGTAGGTTGTTACTGATATCAGGTAAGTTACAGAGAGTCAGACAGAAAGTTACTTCTGGGATAGGGCAAGTAATGTATTTGTCAGCACTCCCTATAGTTCATTCTACTTACTACTGCAGCAAATGATTTTCAAGTATAACACTGAAGTTTTTTTAGTATTTCTATGCACTTATTTATATACTGAGTTTTATGTATTCTGTTTGAAACTGTTCTTCTCTGATTAGGTACTTATAACAAAGAGAACAGGAAAGATAACTGTACTTTCCTAAAATGGATTTTCATTATCTGGCAGTGGCCACGGTGGTGCAGCGGTTAGCATTGCCGCCTCACAGCAAGAGGTTCTCGGGTTCAATTCTCAGCTGGGGTGCCTTCTGTGTGGAGTCTGCATGTCCTCCCTGTGGTTGTGTGGGTTTCCTCTGGGTGCTCTGGTTTCCTCCCACATCCCAAAGACATGCTGTAGGTGGATTGGACACTCTAAATTGCCCCTAGGCGTGAGTGCGTGTGTGTGTGTGCCTTCTGTGGAAGGTTGGGTGCCGGGCTGGCAACTTGACACCGTAAAACTCCACTGCCAATCATGAGTGGACAGGTGATCCGCTGTGGTGACCCATAACTGGGAAAAGCTAGAAGAAAAAGACAGTCCACAGAATGTATTTTATTACTTAGTACATTTTTTTAAATAGGTTAACTTTGCTTAGCAATATCCATTTCCAGATGGGATCCAATGAGAAAAATCTCTCAAAGAAAACATCATCATATGCATCTATGACTCAGGAACATTAATCACCAATAAATCTGTCAATTAAACAAGCTTCACGGTTAAACTTCATACATTGTCATTACTCTGTGTGTGTGTGTGTGTGTGTGTGTGTGTGTGTGTGTGTGTGTGTGTGTGTGTGTGTGTCTGAACATGCAATGATAAAAGGTGGAATGCATATGTCTTTCTCAATAATATAATACCAAAAAAAGTAGTGTGCAACATTTTCAAACAGCATCATAGGATAAAGGTAGAACTAACTGAGAAATGTAGCAGGAAAAGTACAGTTTGTCTCAGGCCATTGATACAAAAAGACCACTGAGTTTGTGTTGTTGCTGCTTAGTTTTCATTCACAGGTCTAAGATAAGAGGAAAAGTGTGAGCTTTATGCTTGTTTTATACCTTTTCACTTTTCTTGGAGTTTCTGTAAACATTGGTGAAAACAGAGATCAAGGATGTATGGACTTGGGGGCTTGGGGGCTTGCTCATTTGTCAAAAAAAAAAAAAAAGAAAAAGAAACATTCGAAAAATCATATTAAGGATAGTTGTCTAATGCATCTGCATCTGAGCAGTCATAGCATTTGTAAAGAGAACTTCCAGCATGATAGCGACATCAGGTAATGATGTAAAGAGAGAAAAGTGAAACTGAGCTCTAAATTTGTTTGGCCTTCAACATGATATAAGTGGGTGAGCTTCAAAGGGGTTGGTCAGACATCTTTTTAATGGACTTTGTTAAATTAGCATAGATAATTAAAAATACAAGCTAAGGCTAGAGGAAGCTAATGTAAACTGTTTAGCTCCTGCTGTGATCATAATAGGTAGGTATGCAGCTATTGAATTATGACCTGCAAACATTCAGGGAAAATTTAATCTTTAGGACTGTAAGGGTAGAGGATTACTGGATAAGTGTACATGGAATGGGGCATTAAATAACAGGAAAATCAGTAGTGGAAAATAGTAGAATTTTGGATTAATGAAAGGAAAGGAACATCATCATCATCACCATCGTCATCTTCTTTTGGCTGTTCCCGTTAGGGGTCGCCACAGCAGATCACCTGTTCCCATTTCTTCCTGTCCTCTGCATCTTGCTCTTTCACACCACCCACCTGCATGTCCTCTCTCACCACATCCATAAACCTTATCTTAGGCCTTCATCTTTTCCTCTTACCTGGCAGCTCCATCCTTAGCATCCTTTTCCTAATATATCCAGCATCCCTCCTCAGCACATGTCCAAACCAACGCAATCTCGCCTCTCTTGCTTTGTCTCCAAACTGTCCAACCTGAGCTGACCCTCTAATATACTGATTCCTAATCCTGTCCATCCTAGTCACACCCAGTGCAAATCTTAACATCTTTAACTCTGCCACATCCAGCTCTGACTCCTGCCTTTTTGTCAATGCCACCATCTCCAACCCATATAACATAGCTGGTCTCACTACCCTCTTGTAGACCTTCCCTTTCACTCTTACTGGTACCTGTCTGTCACAAATCACTCCTGACACTCTTCTCCACCCACTCCATCCTGCCTGCACTCTCTTCTTTACCTCTATTCCACACTCACCATTACTCTGAACTGTTGATCCCAAGTACTTAAACTCATCCACCTTTACCAACTCTACTCCCTGCATCCTCACCATTCCTCTACCCTCCCTCTCATTTACACACATATATTTTGTTTTAGCCCTGCTGACCTTCATTCCTCTCCTCTCTAAAGCATATCTACACCTCTCCAGGGTCTCCTCAACCTGGTCCCTACTCTCACTACATATCACAATGTCATCTGCAAACATCATAGTCCATGGGCCCTCCTGTCTAATCTCATCTGTCAACCTGTCCATCACCACTGCAAATAAGAAAGGGCTCAGAACTGATCCTTGATGTAATCCCACCTCCACCTTAAATGTATCTGTCACTCCCACCGCAGTCCTCACCAATGTCACACTACCCTTGTACATATCCTGTACCACTCTTACATACTTCTCTGCCACACCCGACTTCCTCATACAATACCACAACTCCTCTCTAGGCACCCTGTCATATGCTTTCTCTAAGTCCACAAAGACACAATGCAACTCCTTCTGACCTTCTCTGTATTTCTCCAACAACACTCTCAGACAAATATTGCATCTGTAGTGCTCTTTCCTGGCATGAAACCATACTGCTGATCACTAATCATCACCTCCCTTCTTAACCTAGCTTCCACTACTCTTTCTCATAACTTCAAGCTGTGACTGATTAATTTTATCCCTCTGTAGTTACTGCAGCTCTGCACATCACCCTTATTCTTAAAGATAGGTACCAAAACACTTTTTCTCCAATCCTCAGGCATCCTCTGACTTTCCAAAATTTCATTAAACAATCTGGTTAAAAACTCCACTGCCATTTATCCTAAGCACCTCCATGCTTCCACTGGAATGTGATCGGGGCCAACAGCCTTTCCATTCTTCATCCTCTTCATAGCTGTCCTTACTTCCTCCTTACTAATCTGCTTCACTTCCTGATTCACTATCCCCACATCATCCAACCTTCTCTCTCTCTCATATAAGCAAAATATAAAAGCTTCAGCATATGTGAGTTTAGCAAATAAAGGACATGTGAAAGCTAGTGTGAGGTGCTTGTGATATACTGGGGGAAATATGTTAGATGGTCTCCCAATCTAGGCAATTTGCTTGCAAGAGAAGGCAAACTTTCTAAGCAGACTGCAAGGTAATTCAAGAAAAGACACATAATTGTTTTGGAGAGGGAGAATGTTCCATAATGACGGAAAGTATGTGTTCGGGGCTCTGTCACAAATTTTGCTATGAGATTTTTATATAGATAAAGAAAATTGATCTGATGACCTTAGCTGCCTCAGAAGAGTGCAACAATTAAGCTAGTGTGATTTCTGTGTGAGTTTCTGTGAATACATTTGTAAATGAGGGCTGATTGCAATGGCTGTATTCTTCCTTGAAGAGCTGGCCATCCCAATTCTTTCATGGTGGAACAGTGATGGGTTGGGAATGGCAGACTTTCTGTGAATTTTGCATTTCTTTTGCAGATTGCTGTCAACTTTACATTGGTATGTTTGTTAAGGTTGCCCATGGCCACTGTTCCAGAAGGTTTCCCAGGAGTAAGCAAACTACAGCTTTATAACAACTAGTGGTAAGTGCTGCTTCTATTGATTGTGTTGACCTCTTTTAAAGTTAGGTCTGCATGAGTTTTGAATTTGACATTATTATCTAATGTTTTGCCTAAGTAGTTCCACTCCTAAACTGCTTCATTTGGTCCTGACGTGCACAAGACACCATCATGTTACAGTGCATCAATAGTTCAACTGGATTGCTTTCCAGAAAGTATGACCTTTGTATTCTTTGCTTTATGGAGATGTCTGCCCTGAAGTAGCCACTTGTTAGGAATGTTGAAACCTTTGTGTAATTTCTCCATTATTTCCAGCACTGGGTGGTGTGACTTCATCATCTGCTTATTGAAGTAGGTGATTTTATTTGTTATGAGGTACTATATCATTGTTTGTTACAGAGAACAGCAGAAACCTTGATACCGCTCCTTGTGGTCCACCAAAGTTTGTTTTGCCAAACTATGAGTTGAGTGTGATTGATTAGGTATCATTAAATCACACATATCACTAAATCAGGTGATCATGTGTTGCTTTCACTCCATCTGAGAAAGCTATGCAGGAAATACTAAGTGACTAACAAGATCAGGTGCTTTAGAAAATCCAAAATGATTGCTGCTACTTCCAATCATTTATCCCTTTTGGTGATTACATACTTAACTAGTTTGATCAGACTTGTTTAAGTAATGTGTCTGGTTAGAAACCATGTTGATTGTTTATTAGCATATTGCAGGGAGGTAACTACTAAACTGAAGGTGCACAAATGTTTCTAAGATCTTCAGTACAGGGCTTTGGTATGCTGATAGGTTAGTAATACTGACTTTTGGTAGAATCACTGTATTTGAATAATAGGAAGGTCTTAGTATGTTTCCAGACATCTGTTATACAGTTTTCAAGTCAATATCTGTTTATTAGTAATGTAACTGATTCTGCAAAATGAGGAATTTGATTATTGATGTAGACTAGTGGAAGATTGTCACTTGAGAATGAGCTGTGGTCATTAAATTTAAGGAGAATCTATTTAAACTCAAAGATATACTGTAGGGCTAAATATGAAGTCAATGAAGAAGAAAGGTGTTACCCTATTTGTTGGTGGAACTTGAAGGCTTTCTACTTCTTTTGCCAGCTGAATCAGAATGGACAAGAAACAACTGAAAATTCAGCTAGTTTGTTACATTTTTGTATTGAAGATTTGAGTAATAGTCTTTTTTTTACTGCATAAAAGAGCGATATTTCTTATGAATGGTTTTGTAGTTCTGGAGTAATGTTTAATGTTTGGTTTTCTAGTTTTTCCATGCAGAATCCTTTGCTGCCATATTCCTTTGAGTATGTAGTTGTGCGTGACTCATGATGAACCTATGGACAGTTAAGCAAACAAGCCACAGAGTTTTTTACAGCAGATACATGTGAGTAAATTGCCATCTTTCCCCCCAGCTGACTCTCACCACTAGCTGTGGTCAGTTCTTAAACCCAGGTAACTAGCATCTCACACAGATACCTTGCCTCTGAATCAACAGGACGATGTCATATTACCTTTCTTCACTATTAACCTATGTCATTTTGTTATCCTTGGCTTTGCTAGGTCTGGCAGGACATACTGGTTAAGCAGGTCTGTGAGAAGGCTGCTGAAGCTATAACATGTTAGCTAGTCATCTTATTTATTTCTGGCTCACTTTGTTGAATCTGACAGGTAAGTTCAAATGTGTTAATGTTATCGGCAAAGTGGATTCTGACAAGTTTTCTCTCAGGTTATTTAATCACATGGTTTCTGCCTTTACTCAGCCTATAGCACATTGTTGTCTAATATTAACCTCAGACGCTGCTGCTGTTACACTGCTAGGAGATTCATCTCACGTACTCCATACACTGCTAAATCTGAGTGCAACAGTTCAGTACTGAATCAAGGTTTATCTCTTAACTACACAATGAATATTCAAAGACACAGGAATATAAATGCACAAAGACATGTATTGTAGAAATATTAATTATCTTATGTTTAGTGAAAGTACAAAAGCAGGTTTCCTAGAATCCTTCCCAAGGCCTGGAGAGGGATTGGCATTATTATCAGTTATTGGGCAAACTAAAAGGGAGCAATATTATGACAGTGCAGGGAGGTCATGTCCTGGTGGAATATAACTCGAGGAGCAGTACACTTCAGGCCTCTGTGAATGGACCAGGTGAAATGAGCACATACAGTTCCAAACTTTCTTGCTTTGTCCACGAGCAAAGGAAGGATTGAATTTGCCGAGGTCTAGTATTTTCATTCAGAAAGAGGTAAAGATAAGGAAAGCTTGTTTTACTGATTAGGATCAGTGATATATAAAGGAAAATAATAAATATTAATAATAATGTATTAGTCTAAATAGTGGTGAGATGAGCAATATATATAATTTTGAAAGGCTTAACTTTTAGTAGTGATTGGGATGTTTACGCATAATCTATGGAGTGAGTTTGATGGTGCTGTTTGGTGGGGATGGGTCTCACCATGTGGATCTGGTGATATAAAACACTTTTGGGGAAGAGGGGAAGGGGTGGGCTACTTGATTTGGTACAGTGACTGTAAATAGTGGTCTATTGTTTTTGTAAAGCTATAAGTGAGAAATAAGCTATTTCTGATGGTTAATAGGAATAAAGTCCTGACTAATACCCATACGACCTGAGTTTGATTGCTGCTTTAAGAATGGCTGGAGTATCTGTGGGAGAGGAGAGGAATAATAAGTCTTATCCTGCTTGGGAAGTATGTATCTGGGCACATTCTCCACTGTTGAATCCATGGAGGAGAATGGGGATCTGGGGATCTCTCTTAGTGGGAGCAGGGTGCATTAAATCTATTACATTTAGAGACATGGATGTAATCTGCAAAGGCTTTCATCGAAAAAGCGCTTTCGTTAAAGTATGTTAAAAAAAACAAAACACAAAATTTACTTGAATGCAGGGGGCAAGCCCCCCTGCACCCCCAATATGGGGGGGCTGCACCCCCCACACCACCCTACTTTAATATTCTCACTCCGAGGTTGCACTACAGTGGGAAAAAGGGAACTTTCCCTTACCGCACCGTAGTATGACTGGAACAACAAGCATACTTACATGAAAGTGTTGCTTTGGTGAGCAGCACTTTCATGCAAGTATGCTCACCAAATTGGGATTCAGTAAAAGATGCAGCTGAGCATCTGTACGGATCCCATATATATATATATATATATATATATATATATATATATATATATATATATGGGTCCCCTTCAGAATTTCGAAGCTTAAAGCTTCGAAATTCATATGATTGAAGATCATATGATCGAACTTTTAAAACTTTGAAATCGGCATACAGTGTGGAATGGGAGATTTCTCTTTTCCTCACTGTAGTGCGATCTAGGATTTGGTATATTTAAGTAGCGGGGTGTGTGGGAGTGCAGGGGGGGCTTGGCCCCTTGCAAAAACATGTTTTGTTATGTGCTGACTGCTTTTTGGGGGGGAGGTTCTCAATTTCGAGATTCCAAGATCTCGAGGTTCTGAATTTGATATTCTGAACCTCGGGATTTTGGTATTTTGAAATTAAGAAGTGAATCCATATATATATATATATATATATATATATATATATATATATATATATATTTACTTCACCACACCGAAAACTGACAATACTGAAATTCAAAATCCATATTACCGAGCACAGAGTGCTGAAAGCTCAAAACACTGAAACCAACAGTGTAAATATTATGAGAAAATCCCTTAGCCACAACATAACTACCATGACAACCACAGATCACACTTCCAAAACCAATCATTGTTCCTAAAGAAATAAACTGCAAACTCTGCAAAGTAAACCACAACTACTTATCTAACAAATCATCCGCACATTACAATAGTATTGACTACATAAAAACACATCCTATACAGTACACAAAATTAATATTTATTTATTATTATTATTTTATTTGACATTTGTTGATCGGGTATGTCCCACTGGTCAACAGACCCTTTTCAGTGGAGGCCTGGGGAGAAAATCTCCAGAGTTAATATGAAGCAGCAATTTAAACAATAAGTAATACAATAAGTAGGTATCTGAGTAACAAAAGATGCAAGTTTAACATTAGCAACTAAACTAACCTCTGATCTTCAAACCTTACTAACTAAAACCCACCTAGGTGGTGAGCTATGGCCCACACACCTTCCCCAACTAAATATACCAACTCCAGGATCGCACTACAGGGGAGAAGAGGCACATACCTTTTTGGGACCATATTGGAGTGTAAACGCTCCCAATATTCTGTAAAGTGAGATAAGAGTGAAGTTTGATTTTCGGAGAATGAAATTGCATTTCTTGTGTTTACCTAAAAGAAGACTTATGCTTTAAATGGAAATTGTATGTGATACGGGGTATGAAAATGTTCTGTAAAATATGACCTTATGAAGTATTCCAATTTTTCATAGGCCATTTACATATAGAATGATTTTATACTTTACCTTGTTCATTTGCTTTTCTTTTGTAAATATCAGCAGTTTCCTTTTGTTTGAAACATTTGAGAAGACTTTCCAACCCTTCTCACAACTGTGTAAAAATAATTTTTGTATTGCTAAAAACACTTTTGGGGGATTTATAAAGGTTACCACAAAGTGTACATTTTCCAAATTCAAGAACAGCCCTACCACAATGCCTGTGCTGCTGATTCACTCAGAATGGTTACACTAAGAGTGCACATAATGTAGACTTTGTGGTAACCTTTATGAATCCAGCCCTTAGTTTATTTCATTTGAGAGTGTTTTTTTAATTAAACTATTTTATTTATTTTAAGAAAATTAATATAATTAATGAAAAGAACATCTCACAAACCCTATTCTGGACAGTCCAAAAAAACATTAAAACTATATGCACTATTTACATGACTCAAATAGAAAATATCCATCTCAATAAATACAAACATAACCCCCTCCTCCCGATTTTTCTTTATTATAATTGAAAACCAAAAACATTAATTGACATTCCATTGTTATTTATTTAAACCTTCCCAAACTCCTGTATACATGTAAATCCATTGTATACCCCTCTGCATGAAGCCTTTTATTTCCACATTCCCCCGCATCTGGTTATTTTCCATTCTTTTGTTATTGCAGCTTTTATTATGGTTGCCTCTACCCATCCATCCATCCATCCACCCATCCATCCATCCATCCATCCATCCATCCATTCATCCATCTATCCATCCAACCATCCATCCTTCCACCCATTTCTTGGTTTTCCTTGAGAATATTGTATAAATCCCTAATTTCCAAAATTTCCATCTAAATGGAAATGAACCTCCTAAGATTGTTTCCAGTTTTGTCTTTAATATGCCTATGCAATGTAATAATTCCAAAACATACAGTATGTAATGCCACTGCCTGCCATTGTCCACAAATCCATCAGGCTATCTCCCTTCCCATTCTCCCACCATGATCTCATTTGAGTAAAGTAATTGAAAATCAACATCATCTGTTGGTCACTAAATCATATCCAATATTGCAGTCACTGTACTCTTTTTCAAACCTGCCACCATTTGTCCTCAAAAATAAATAACTCCTCTTTTTCCATCCACACCCTACTTACTTGTTTCAAAATACCTGACATTCTGTTTTCCCTGAAATCTATATAAATAGTGCCCACACTGTACCTTTCACAATCTTACTCTGGTTTTCTCATGAAATAACCCTGCACTTTTCTAACTACTCTTCAGGGATACTCCATTTTAATGATATAATCAGCTGGTAGGTCAGTCATTTCCCTTTGTCTGTTTCATATTCTATACTCAAATCTTCAAAAGCCTTCTTCTTCTTATCCAGTTGATTTCCTTCAACTAACTGTGCCCTTTTCTCTTTGCCTTTCCCTATCCGTTTACCTTGAGATTTGTTCTGTACATCCTGTGTAATTTTCAGATGTTGCCATATATCTGACCTGTGGCCCATTTCCCAAAAATAATCCCCTATTCTTAATGCAGCTTGCTCAGAGCCAAGCACCCATCCAGGTATCACACCCTTATTCACCAGCTCCTCGTAAAACCATCAGCCACCCCTAAATCCCCTTCTTTCACATTTAAGATAACTGTGCAGAATGACAAGCTAGGGTTCATCTATGAATGTTGGAGAGTCATGGCATAAACATTATACCTACTGGGATTCTTCTCTTCATTTTGCCTAACATGCTATTATTTATCAGTCTCAAAATTTTCTTCCAAAAGGGGTAATAAACCAGTATGGGTAAATTATCAACTAAGTAAAGTATATGGGGAAGAACCATTACTTTTATTCCTTTCACTTTACTAAATTTGTCTGAACCTTTGCTATCTTAGGGATTCAATTCTTATGCATTTTATCTTGTAATACTATTAGGTTCACCTCATTTGTATCCTCCATGCATTCCCTACATAAGTCTTAAATAAGTTGGATAAACACCCTCACACATTCCTTACTTTTGCAGGTCATGCACCTTATGTTTAATTTAACTATAATAGATTTTTGCATATTACATCCTAAAGGAGACTCCCATCCAAATTATTCAGAAATATCCAATACTCCAAAAAAAAACCCCATCCTCAGTGCCAAACTCATTAACACACAATCATGTGTATACATTACAAGGGCACTGCTAATAGCTGTTTCCAACTCCATAACTATCACATTTTTCCAGATTTTCACAACTAATTTTTCCAGCTCAGAGAAAGGTGAATATTCTTGTCTCATCCCCATGAGATTTTCACTATTTGTGGCAAGTCCCTTTTAATGAGAAATCTAAAAGATGGATTATTATAGCAATAACCGATGACGTCAGTGTGCTATATTGACGATTTACCCATGGTTGATGTGGTTTAATCACAAGGGCAAAGCCTGAGTGATTAAATAAAGCCAACAATGGGTAAATTTCAATATACCACAACCACAGAGTCAGTTATTGCTATTATACAATGACATTATTTAAGAAAAAAAAACTTACTTTTCTTAAACAATGTCTTTGTATAACGTCAAATTACTGTTCTTCCACGGCTGGTGGTATATTGCTGCTTTGTTTTGATGTACTGCGCATGCATATGGGACTTGTGCTCCAATGCTTATGCAGTACATCAGGGCTGTGAAGAGGTAGCAGTGGAGAAAGGAAGATCTCCATTGCTTCTTCTTCTTTGTTATAATCAATTAAAAAAAAAAAAAAAGAACCCTGAAAATATCGTGGGGAGAAATATCCAGGGAATTATTATGGTTAGGCTTGTTTAAGCCCTAGGGCCGATAGTCTAGTACTAGCCTATGAACTTTTTATGTTAGGGATCTAAGTATTTTTTGCTGTTTTTACCTGAGAGACCTTCCTTTTCTTACTTTGAACAAGTTTAAACTGCTTCATTACCTGTATTTTGCATTGTACATTATCTGCACTAAAAGTTACATTTGGTCAAAAGTTTGTTGTTTAATTTAACTGTTGAGGCTACCCACTAAAGTGAGCTAGCCTGTGTAAGTGATTTATCACTGTTTTTCTTGCATTTCTGTGTACTTTTTAACCTAAAAAACAAAAAAAACCCAAAAAAATATCCTTGTTTTCCCGCCTTTCTTGACTAGTTTAGACCAGTATACAGGCTTTGCTGTATTCTGGACTGTGGTGTAGTTCCTGGGTTGTCCATTGCCTTACTTGGATAGAAGGAAGTTTCTTTGCTCACCAGTGGGAGTGGGGAGCCTTGAGCAGCCTATCTGTCCCTGAAGGAGTGACCTCAGCACAAGAGCTTGTAGTAATTGGTCGTTTTGGACCATTTCCAGCTCTTTTGAAGTTCCCTGTTTAAAATCCACCCCTGAGCATTTTTTTCTGGCCATACTACTCAGAAACAGCTCCTCATGGTCCTGCAGAGTGGTGCTAGCAGCAGAGAACAGAGAAAACCGACTACTTTCCTGATCTAAGTATTTTTTTGCTGTTTTTACCTGAGAGACCTTCCTTTTCTTACTTTGAACAAGTTTAAACTGCTTTATTACCTGTATTTTGCATTGTACATTATCTGCACTTAAAGTTACATTTGGTCGAAAGTTTGTTGTTTAATTTAACTGTTGAGGCTACCCACTAAAGTGAGCTAGCCTGTGTAAGTAATTTATTACTGTTTTTCCTGCATTTCTGTGTACTTTTTAACCTAAAAAACAAAAAAAACCCCCCAAAAAATCCTTGTTTTCCGCCTTTCTCGACTAGTTTAGACCAGTATACAGGCTTTGCTGTATTCTGGACTGTGGTGTAGTTCCTGTGTTGTCCATTGCCTTACTTGGATAGAAGGAAGTTTCCTTGCTCACCAGTGGGAGTGGGGAGCCTTGAGCAGCCTATCTGTCCCTGAAGGAGTGACCTCAGCACAAGAGCTTGTAGTAATTGGTCGTTTTGGACCATTTCCAGCTCTTTTGAAGTTCCCTGTTTAAAATCCGCCCCTGAGCATTTTTTTCTGGCTATACTACTCAGAAACAGCTCCTCGTGGTCCTGCAGAGTGGTGCTAGCAGCAGAGAACAGTGAAAAGCGACTACTTTCCTGATCTAAGTATTTTTTTGCTGTTTTTACCAATGTCTGTCTGCTTGGGATGACATGCTGGACAAGCCACACTGCTTCACAAGGGACGGCTTGCACCTGTCACCACTGGGCTTCCGGATATTGGCTAAGGCTCTTGCCACCCCCATAGTGCCTTTTTTAGGCAAGGCTCAAAAGACAAACCCACCACCTTAGAAAACAATAAAGGAAAAAAACTAAGGGTAATGCTGCTCAACACCAGAAGTCTAAATCTCAAGATGCAGGCTCTCAAAGCACTCCTCAGTATGGAGAGCATCGATGTCTGTGTAGTAACTGAAACCTGGTTCAAGGCTTCTGAGAGCATGCCAGCCCTACCAGGTTATACCTCGTATCATGCATTTTGGCCCCAAAACCTGGGCCGAACCACAAAAGGAGGGGGAGTGTCCATATTCATTAAAGACACCCACACCTCCAGGTTAGTGGCAATGCATGAAGCATCGGAGACCATCTATGTGCAACTAACCATAGGCAAAACTGCTATACAACTTGTAGCATGCTACAGACCACCCTCGCAATCTCAGGAACTCCATTCAGCCTTCCTGAAGACACTGGAGGATATTAATGTCTCACCAAATACCATCATATTGGGAGACTTCAATTACCCAAACATAGACTGGGTGCATTACTCAAGCCCCAACACCCTAGCCCAAAGGTTCCTGGAATTCATCAACTCAAATGCAATGGAACAACTAGTCACCTCTCCCACAAGGGGAAATAATATACTTGACCTGATCATCACAAACATGGGGACAAAATGCTCAAAACCGGAAGTATACCCCTCACTAGTGAGATCAGACGATAAACTATTAACCCTAGATATTCATATCCCACCTCCACCCCCAGCACAAAAGACCACAGTGATAAACTTCTCAAAAGCCGACTTTACACTCCTTAGGACTGAAATGGTATCCTTCAAGCCCCCTGGCCAGTGGAAACCACATCCCACACTGCTGAATCCTTCACAAATGCTTTCTACGGGCATCTCCAAGAATGCATGGATAATGCAATCCCAAATAAAACAAAGACCCTTTCCACCAAAGGCAGGCATCCTATTTGGTGGACCCTAGCCATAAATAAACTTTATAACAAGAGAAGGAAGCTACTGCAAGACAGAGCAAAATCCCATAAAGGGAAGGCATCCCTGATCAGCACTAGCAAAAAACTACATTCGCTAATAAAATCATCAAAGGCCAACTTCGAGAGAAAAATTGCTAAGGACACTAAAGATAATCACAAGGCCTTCTTCAGTTATGTTAGAAACCTGGGCGGAAACCCTCAGATATGTGTAGAGTTAGTTCATAATGGCAAAAAATACACTGAACCCACAGATATTGCCAACATACTGGCAGACAGGTTCAGTGCAAATTTCTCCCCTCCCTCTCCCCCAAAAGATGAAATAAATATCTCAGCTGAATGCAACCTCCCTGAAATCTCAGATGTCCAGGTGAGAGCTGCCCTCAGCAAAGCTAAATATACAGCATCCATGGGACCCAACGGTGTCCCGGGTTGCATGCTATGTGAACTCCTAGAGGAGCTAAACCCGCACATAAGAATGCTGTTTAATCTTAGCCTTGCTACAGGATACGTCCCTGAACACTGGCATACAGCTACAGTGGTCCCACTCCACAAAGGTGGCACCTCTACAGACCCTGGAAACTACCGCCCCATAAGCTTGACCAGCCTGGTCTGCAAAGCTATGGAAAGGATCATTATGGAACTCATAAACAAAGACATTGGGGACCTACAGACAATTGACCCTACCCAGTTCGGCTTTGTAAAAGGCAGATCCTGTCTTTTAAACCTGGTGGACTTTTTTGAAACAGTCACTAGAGTCATCGATGAAGGCAAAGCAGTTCATACAGCCTACCTGGATCTGGCAAAAGCCTTCGACACAATACCCCACTCAGGCATCATAGACAAGCTCAACAGTTTAAATATAAACCCGTTTGTCACAAGATGGGTTGCAAACTGGCTAAAGGATAGAACCCACAAAGTCAGAATAGCTGGAGCTATGTCAGACTCTAAGCCAGTCACAAGTGGAGTCCCACAGGGCTCTGTCTTGGGACCCCTCTTGTTCGGCATTTATTTCTCAGATGTGCAGGCAAACATAGGGGGGGGGTTTGTGGCTGACAAAGTTCGCAGATGACTGCAAACTAGGCGCCATAGTCGACACACCAGCTGACACATGCATCCTCCAGAAAGGCCTCACAGAAACAGATGACTGGTGCCAGAGTGATGGCCTTAAACGAAATGCCAAAAAATATATAGTCATCCCCTTTGGAAAAAACAAAGTACCCACAAATTACCACGTAGGTGGTAATCCATTAAGTACAGAAAAAGTAATCAGAGACCTGGGGACCCAAGTTGACAGTGACCTCTCATTTGACACCCACGTCGCCAAAGTGGTTAGAAAGACCTGCTACCTTGCCCACCTTATCATGAAGGGATTCACATCCAGATCAAAGGATGTCATTGTACCCTTATATTCCTCCCTTATCAGGCCTATGATTGAGTACAATGCCCCATTTGGTATGTACCTCACCCGGCACCTGCAGCAGCTGCAGAGACCCCAAAAGTACCTTACCAAGAAGATCAAGGGTCTCCAGCATATGTCATATGCTGCCAGACTGAAAAATCTACAGCTCTATTCAGTAGCATACCACCTGCTCAGAGGTGATCTGTGCCTTACGTACAAGGCCATGTCCAATTCAGAATTAATGGACATGCTCCACCTCAAAAAATCCAAATCCATCAGAGCCATGAGAGCTAAAGATCTAAACCTCAGCACAAATATGAATAGGACATGGTGGAGGGACAGATTCATAACCCAGAGGCTTTCTGCACTCTGGAACAGGATACCTGTCCATGTTAGGCAGAGCCCCTCACTGGCTCTCTTCAAGAGAAATCTGGACGAATGGATGGGTGATCGTAGGTTTACCCCGGGGGTCATCTCTGTGTCATTACTAGAGGCACAGTAAACTAAATTTAATTTAAATTGTACACTTTTGTATCATTACATGGGGTGGCGAAAGCCACATGCACTTTGGCTAGGCTTATAAATGCCCTAGGGCAGATAGCCTAGTACTATACTATGAAACTATGAAACTATGAGAGTTGGGGCAGACAAAATAAAAGGATAATCAGGTAAGTTCTTTTAAGTTTTGTAGAATGTACCTGATTATCATTTTATTTCTGTCTCTGCCATCTCCCGAATGTACAATGTCTTCCGTTTTCGTTTTGTATTTAAAAAAAAAAAAAAAGAGATATACTAATGGGAAAAAGTCTAGGTGACTGGACCTTTTCCTGTTGGTATATTCTCAGATTTACAACAGGCACGCTGGTTGGGCTGGCCAACCAGCGTTCATAGGTTCATAGTTCATAGTTTAGTACTAAGCTAACTGCCCTTGCGAGCCATTTTAAGCCTAGCCAATTATCCCTTGTGAGACTCAAACCCTGCACCATGTGTTTGTAAGGCAAACACCTTAGCCATTAAGCCACCCTCCCAACCTCATTTTTGAATGCTAATGGCCAGTCATTGTATAATGTATAATAACTTAACCCAAATTAGAAATTTTAGACCAGAATTCTGCAATTGCAAAACCCCTAAACATAAAGTCTTAAGACCTGAATTGAACTCCTTCTGAATATTGAAGAACACAGCCTGAGACTGCCCCTTCCTTATTCTACTCTTATACAGAAAAGCCACAAAGTCCCACCAATTGTCTGCACTAGTTCTATTCAAGATGACACCATTCTACCCTGGTTTCACAACATTAGGCAATACCTTCCCTAAATAATTAGATAACACTCTGGTTAAGATTTTAATGTCCACATGTATCAATGAAATGGATCTAACATTACACACCTCTTTTGTTTTTGGCAAAGCAACAATAAACACCCAATTTTTACCCCAAACTGTTCATTTTATTACCATAGATTTAAATAAATATAGTACTACTACACTTATTTCCTGTTTGTAAAGTTCAGCTGAAAATCCATCCACTCCAATTGTTTTGTTTCATTTCAATACTTTTATTGCCACTTCTACCTTCCTTAACAGAATCAACTTCTCCATTTTTTGTAGCTGCTTTTCTGATCCCCCTTCCACAGCTGCGTGGGAATCCTCTGACAGTCCAGCTTTTTCATCATATTCTGTTTACAGAGTTCAATATAATAATCTCTAAATGCATCCTTTATGCTATTATCCCCCAGAATTACTTTTTCATCTATATTTTTAATGCTAGAAATGCATTGCTTCTCTCTTAACTGTTTGAATATCCATAAAACAAATTTAGAATCTCCCTTTAATCAGCAATATTTTCTCTTTCTGCTTCTACATGCATAATATTCAAAAACTGAATTTTCCATTTCAATATATCTTCAGTCGTTCTTAAGTCCAACTGTTTAGCATTGGTTTAGGCACCCAATGGTGTGAAAATTGATTGTAGATGATTGTCACTGTATGCAAACATGGGAAAAAGAGGTTGTGGATGGATGGATGGACGGATGTATGGATGGATGGATTCAGATTTTGTACTCTTTAT
Organism: Protopterus annectens; assembly: GCF_019279795.1. Classification (NCBI taxonomy): domain Eukaryota; kingdom Metazoa; phylum Chordata; order Ceratodontiformes; family Protopteridae; genus Protopterus; species Protopterus annectens. Next base: position 979,971,875 of record NC_056727.1, on the reverse strand, counting down.
AGTTGGCTCTTTTTTCCCCTTAATATGCATTCTCTCCTATACATTTCTTTCCAGTCAATAATTCCACCCATAATGCTACTTTCCTCACAGCAAGTTAACCCCCCCCCAAGAGATAACCTCTAATAGTAAGCCTTCTGATGTTTTTTTCTTACCTGTATTATCCCATTTATAATGCAACAACTTCCATCTTCTATTTCCTTTCTCTCCCTCACTAAATCAGTTTGCACACTAATATAATCTAATGTCTGAATATCCCCATTTCCATCTGTTTCAGAAATGGCAAGAAAGTTATCAAGATTAATATCATATTTGTTTTACTACCTTGCCTGGAAAGATACCTTGAAAATGTAATCCCTCCTTTATAATCATACAGACATTGAAATACAGCCTCCCAACCATTCACTTTCAGCCAGTCAAGTAATACTGTTTAAGCTTTCCTATGCATCCCACCTCTCCCAAATAACCTATCTTTGGCATCATCGAGTACTAAATTAAAATTACCCACTATGACTTTAAAATGTTTGGACCAGGTAAACCCTAGCCAGTTCCATTACATCTGCCTATAAAACTCTGGATCACCCTCATTTAGCATTTACTGTATCTTAGGTCGACACCTGTTCAGCAGACAAAATTTGATCAATCAGTGTGTGATCGCATAATTCTTGGAGAAGGGAAATATACCCTTTCCCTGAGATTGTGTGTTCTTGGAGTTAGAATATATAATGGGTTTGGGGGTTGCAGGGGGCTTGTTCCCTGGAAAAAAAACAATGTTTTAATCTAATTTTTTGGCACAGTTTTGCATACACCAAAATTGTTGATCAGGGCATGCTAAGTAGTGTGTCAGCATTTACAAAGTCGATTTTTCAGTGTTGACTGCGCAAATGTCAAAATTTGGACGTTTCAAGCAATATCAGTACATCTACATGTGTGTTTATGGATCTACTTCTGAATCCCGAAGACCAGATTCCTGAAGACAAAAATCCTGAGATGAAAATCATAAAACTGTGTAAACCTGAACGTTGGCATTTTACCATGCTAAGTAAACACTTGGCCTCTTCTAAACGGAATGCATGCTGAGGTAAATAAAGCCCACCTAGGTGGGGGGGGGGGCTACACTCCACTCTCCCCTAACTAAATATACCATTGCCAGGATCACACTACAGTGGAAAAAAGGGCATGTTGGCCTTGGTGTGTATTCCATTTAGTAATTACCATCAATCTACCATTAAACCTAATAATAACATCTTTTTTACCCCACCCAGTGTATGATCTGCGCACAGCTTGTTGAAAGATTGACTGAAAGTTATCTTTCACTTTAAATATAGTTACTTTTAGGCAGGTGACAGAAGCCCTTTCCCTAGCTATCCTTTGCATTATTCATTTCCTTATATTTTTTAGGTGCTGTTCTGTACATTCCAAGATAAAAAAAAAGATAAAACAACCACCTCCTCCTTATTGTCACCTACCATTTTCAGGAGCTCTAGGACAAACCAAATCTTTCTCTCATGAACCATTTCCAGGAACATTTACTGTACAAGGTGTACTCTTGGATACAGAAAAAAAATTCTAATGCCAAGTCCAATGCACCTGGCTACTAATTACAAAAGGAAAAAAATGGCTGGCTGTCCCAACACTACCACATTAAGAATCCTACACTCCCAAAAGTCTTTACCACCTGCCTACCTGTAGCATTTAGCAGTAATATTCAAAGCATACAAAAATCAATTACATGTATTACCTATGATCCATGCATTAGAAAAAATATAATTATGCTTCCTATGTATAATATAAGTGACTATTATTGAAAATATGTTATATAAATAACTGAAAAAGAGAAAAAAGAAAATGTACATTTTTACCATCTTCTTTATTAAAAACACTGAGGAAAAACAAAAGCCCATAATACATTAAACACTCTAAGTATACTTCTCCAGTGCAGTAAACACAATCCTTGATATAAGGCGGAATTAAATCCATATAGTCTGGGGTTAAAATAATCATATTGTTATTAAACCAAAGTCCTCACTGCTGCATTGTTTAAAGACTGGTTGTCTTTCACATTCAAAATGTAAGTTACAGAAATACTATGGCTGACTCGCTATGGTTACAAACCATTTAACTCAAGTTAAGTTGGAAGGAAACAGTCCACTTATCTTGAAGACTCCTATCCAATTACCATAAAAAAGTCTCTGACCTTGGCTTCTTACTACCCTGGCTTTATTTGTCTGGTGACGTCTCAGAGCTGATATTATTATGACCAGGCCTGCCCCTATACCCCAGTTGTGACCATTCATTGTATTTCTCATCTATCTGTCTAGATACATACTTCACCTTACTGGATATTGTTGCTAAGTTGCTTGGTGAATCAATCCTTCTGCTACAGTTCTCAAACAGAAAATGTTTCACCTCACTATCCTTATCCACCTTCTTCTATCTTTCTTCTCTGATCCTTCTCATCTTAGACCTTCTGACAACCAGCATAATCTACCAGTCTCTTTTTCACTCTATCTTCACCTATTCTTTGCTTTTTTTTCCTTCTTTCAGTTTTTCCCCTTACAATTCCATTTCCAAATTTGATAAGACTTTTTCTAGTCCATCCTTTTCTAACTGCTGCATGTCATCTCTTACTTTCTGAAAAAAAAAAATCAACAGTTTCCTGTATGGGCGATACTGTAATGTGTCCCCTATCCTTTTCTATTAATAATGTATATGAAAGGAACAAAATGGTTCAATAATTCTAATTTTTTCCTAATCCAGAGCATTTGTTCTCACAGTGTATAAAGTTTAGGAGAATAAACTGTCTCAAGGAAAAAGTAGACTTGCCCACAAAATTCCCCATATCTTGCAGTTCATGATAAGTCCATCCCTTGCCCTGGAAGAGGACATTGCCACTAAAGCATGTATTGGTGGAGTGCCTACCATGTGGGATGCAACATTTTTCTTCCCCACTCTATGCACCATGTGATGAAGGGAGATACTGCCAGCACAGCTAGCTGGAATTTTGTAAATAATTAGATGTCATTTGTGAATATCAACATGATTTATATAAGACGCTTGTGTTACAACTGTATCAAAACTATATATCATGTGTATATCAGACTGCTTTGTACAGGTGTTTGTGCTGAGAAGGTATTTTGTAGAGTGCTTATGCTTGAAATGTATCCACAGTGTGCCCTGCTGGAAAAGAACAGAAATGTACATGACCTATTGTAACTGTTTCAATGTATATATTTTAAAAGTAGAAACTAGAATACAGGAGGTTAACTTCAGAAAAATAACTGAAATTAGATTACTTTATGGCAATGCCATAAAATATGGCATCTTTCAGTTTCAATGCAGCAAGGAGATACAATGTCTAAAACTAGGGAGCTTTCTCTATTGTCTCTAGGGTGACATAATTACTAACCTTGAAATGTGAAGAAATGTAATTGTTTTATGACTTCCAGGATCTGCCAAAGATCTGAGGTCTATGTATTTTCACAGGTAGATGTTAAATGCTGTCTGCTTCCAGCAGTGGGGGTCTCACATGGGATAGAGTCAGATGACAAGACATGATGTCATTCTGCAAGTTATCCCAGCAGTAATATTTGAGCTATTAATCTGAGAGGTCTCTTAGAGAGATACAGCATTCTGTATTTGGTCTTGGACCTGACAAGATCCATTCACCACATCTGCTTTGCTCTGTAAGTAAGTTTCTAGGGAACAGTAAAGTTCTTTTGGATATAGTCAGGAACATAACAAAGCTTAGTTTAGATATTTTCCTTTATTTATTTGAGACTGTCCTGTAATGTTTTAAATATTTCCTGTGATTTTGAACTCTGATGTCACTGTGAATATTTACTGAGTATTTTCTTGTTCTTTTATTTATTATTAAATACATTTAAACCCTTCAATGTGGCTGATCTTTGTAGAGATATTTAAGTTTTGAGAGTACTTGCATAACTATTTGGTGATACTGTGTGGGCCAGTCCTGTTAGCCTTGCTCTTGGTCAAACTACCATGTTGTTGTTGTTGTTGTGTCTTTAGGCTTTTCCTGGTTAGGGGTCGCCACAGCGAAACTCCGGTCCGCAAATGAATGGCAGTTGATTTTTACGTGCTGAGTTGCCAGCCCTGATGCACAACCTTCAACGAAGGTACGCCCATTCACACATGTCTCCACATAGGAGATGCTCTAGCTGAGAATCGAAGAGGACAACGTCTTACTGTGAGGCAACAACGCTACCACAGCATCACCACTGCAGTACCATATGTTTTAATATTAATATTACACAGTAAGATTGGACACCCTTTGTTAAGGGCCTTAAAGTAGCGTCAATTCTAAAGCTGTGGGAGACCTTACACTGCTGCCTCAACAGGTTAGCCAGCAATTTTCAACTTATTTTAGTGCTAATATGATGTAGTCTACACAATGTGGCATGAACTGTTCTGAATCTAGTCTTGGGTTACCACTGACGCAAGCTACTGCAGTGTCAGGTCAGGACCGCATGGGAAATCCTCCTTCTCATTTTGAATTCAATAATTGGAAAACTAATCAGTTCAATATAATTATGGAGGAACAGTGCCAGTCTGTTTCTACTGAACAGTTTCACACAGTAGGTGATTTACTGCACTCCTTTGAAAAAGTTGCTGTTCTCCTTTATATAGCTACAGTTGGAGAACAGTTATTTGCTTAAAAATACTGAAGTTCAATGTGTACCTAAGGGACATAGACTGTGGTGGTACCCTAATGGCAACTCTGATAGGCTTGACATGGTCCATGAATTATACACTGTATTTGATAAAGCTGGGTGTTATATCATGTTGATTATGGTTAAATATAACAATTTCCAACTGGAGAAATTATCCCAACAAATAGATGCTTTAAACAAAACAATTTGTGATGATAATCACTTTAGTCATTATGAAACTAATTATTCTAACCTTTTCAACAATGAGGATAAGCAGTGCAATCGTATATTTCAGAGAAAGATTGATAAGTTTATAGAGGACACTGGTGAGTATGTGAAGGGTAAAGCATACACTAAACTTCCCGGTTAACAAGGAAATGGCCCTTATTTCACCAATCAGCATGAATCTAGAGGGGAAGTTCCGCCTCCACCACCAGAAGGTTCAAATAGAGCAAGGAATGTTCAGCCCGCCCCTTTAGTAATGGAAGCAGTCAGGAGATTCGAGAGAATCAGGAGCAACAAATAATGAACGAACTTTTGGCGATACAACAAATCCAACGAGACCTACTGGAACAATCGCAACCAGAAATAAGCGTTAGTGACTCCATTTTAAATGAGACTGCTCCAGTGACTTTCAATTTAGTTGTAAATGTTGGTGGTGAATTTAAAATATTTAACTACTCTTCCAAACAGGTCACTACTTCACATGCAAACATTTTGGCTAAAGGGCTTTCATTTATGCCTGTGAGGAGAGCAAACTGGACAAAAACTATCACTGATTTAAAACTGTTTGCATGGAAATTAAATCTGGCACTTTGGTTCAGTAATAATGGCGTGTTTGCTAATAGCAATTGCTTGCGTAGGCCCAGTGTGTTTAGTCCCGTTTTAAAGGGGGAGAACTTGTTATCATGGACCAGGTTGATTATCTCAACTCTATGAATACTCTTTTTACTTGATGACTCTTACGAAGAAGTTTCTAGAAATGAAATTCACATGACTTATTCCAGGATTGACAATTTACTACATGACATGTTATTCCGGGGACAAATTATTAAAAGTGATTTTGACTTTATGTATAACATTAGGCCTGTCACAGCCAGTATATTTGGGATCCCCAAAATATGCACTGACATGGCCCAACCCCCTTTTCATTCTATTGTGGATGCTTTATGTTCTAAGATCTGCTTTATAGCCATGTTTTTGGATAGTAATTTGAAGGAACGTATCAGTAATATTGCACAGATCTATAAAGATTCATGGCATTCTTTGAGGCTTTTAAATTATATTAAATTTTCTCATTGTCATCCTAACTATTGTACATAGCTTGTTTGCAGTCATTCCACATGAACTGGGCCTAAATTGGTTTGAGAACCAGCTACTTAAATGTACTGACCTAGGAACTAGCAAAGCAGATGCTATGGTGACATTGATTAAAATAGTACTAAAAAATAATTTTATATATTTTGAAGGCCAGTTTTACAGGCAAACCACTGGTGAGGCTATGGGCATTGCATGTGCCCCCGTTGTTTGCCAATTATGTTATGACTGAATGGGAATATCAATATTTGCTCACCACTGACTATAAAGAGAGTTGGATTCTCTATACCAGATTTTTGGATAACATTTTTATTTTATGGAATAACACTAATGAAAGGTTGGAGGAATTTCTTAACTACATTAACAACTTCTTAACTACATTAACAATGCCATGTAGTTTTTCTCTTTCTCCTCAAACTTTGACAGATACAGAATTACTTTTCTGGATGTGGAGACTAGTAAGGATGTTGTCAATCAGAAGTTTATTTACAATATATATTGTAAGCCAAAGTTTTCAAATTCACATCTTCATTTTTCTAGTTGGCACCCAAAACTTTAGTAAAAATGGTCAATGGCCATTTAGTTAGATGGTTTCTGAACCTGAGTGCTTTCATTATGAGTGTGATGTGCTTATTAACATGTTCTTAAAGAGAGGTTACACTACTGATTTTTTTAAATGATATACGCCAGGAAGTAGTGAATAAAAGAGAAAAATTTACCTACCCATTTTGAATAATACTAGTAATATAGATATTCGGATGGTAAGACACTCTACAAGGACTAAGGACATGAACAAGAGACTTTCCATTTCTTCTTTTACCCTGGACAGCCATGCTGTAGCAAAATGCATTAACAACAATTAGAATATATTTTATATAGATCCTAGCATATTAAATAAAGTAGCAGATAAACCACAATTTGTTTATAGGAAATAGTAAAACAGGAGGGGGCTCATCACAAAAAAATCTAACATGGTAAATATGCTTTTTGCCCACATTGCTCTGATTGTATGTGGCAATGTTTTTACAGTAAGAGGGGTGACTTATCAAATCAGAGGGCATTTTAATTGTAGTTCTATAAATGTAGTATACTTAGCCCAGAAACATGTCATGGTTTGCGATATATGCAGCTTTGGTTTCTTAATTATTGAACAAATCAGGAAGGACATTCAGGGCAGGATAATGGATGAACATTTAGAAGCCTGTGAACTGAGGTGGTAAATTGAGTTAAATGCCACAAGCTACCCTTTTTTTAAATGAGACTACTTCAATTAATTCAATTTTAAAATTGAAGTACTTTAACATTGTGTGATATTATTTGTTCTTTTTTATCATGTGACTTTTATATTATGTGACCTTTGGTGGGTTATTTAAACAGTGTTTTAATGAATGATTTTTAGTTCTTGTGAAGTTTTCAAAACAGTAAGAATGAAAGTGCTTAACTTTGGAATAAAGCTTTAGTAAGTTACAGCTGGCTTCTGTGTATCACAAGGTGGTGTGTTATTCATTCAAGGACTGTATGTTGTTAAAGAACTCTATTAAGACAGCTAAAGCCAGCTATAAAAATATATAGTCTAATTTGAAAAAAAGCAAACTTTTTTCACTTTTGTGAATACTAATAAGAGAAAAATGTTGGTAATGGACCAATAGCGTACAAGAAGACAAGAAGAATTTAATTCATGAATGATTGGACTTGGCAAATGCATTTAATTAATGGCTGAAATAAATAAAGATAAAATAGTAATATCTGTCTATACATTACAGAAAACATGACTTCTTTGTTAAAAATAAAGAATGGTGGAAGCATTGGCCCTGATTTTCTACCTGGATGTTTCATAAGCAAGATAGTCTAATAGAGTGTTCCTACACTTACACCTTTGTATAATATATTATTATTGAAGTGTGATGTCCCATATATTATAGAAATTAGCCAGTGTAGCACCTATTCACATACTATCCAACTACAGATTGATTAGCATTCCATCTTCCATCTTTAATTGGTAAATGTTTTGAAAGATGCTTTTTGATGTGGAAGATTAAAGAAAATAGGCTTCTTCATAGACTTACACCAGTCTGCATTCATTAAAAAGACGTCAACACAAATAAACTTATTTGACTTCTATGAGCTGGTGAGCAAGGCTGAAGTTACAGGTATAGGCAGTGGTGTAGTGTATTTGAACTTTTTGAAAACTTTGAAAAATATTCCACATCATGTTATTATAGAATCAATGATTGAATTAGCTATCAATCCATTTGTTATTGCGTTCATAACCAGCTGATTGAATCTTAGTCTCCATAGGATGAAGGTTAAGTGTCTTCATTCAAGACTGGCTAATGTCACAGTGAGGGTACCACAGAGCTTGGCTTTGGAACTGCATTGTTTATCTTGGTATTCTCATTAACTTTATTGTTGAAAATTTAATCAATGGCAAAATATTCAGATTATTTTGAATGGTGCACCAATTTTAAATGTGGAAGACTGTAATCATTTTAATAATTAATTTATCAAATTTCTGAAATTGGTTGGATGATAAAAGTTTAAAAATAAATTATGGCAAGAGTGGCATCATATTTTTGGTCAAGTGCAATCTGAGCTTAGTATTAGTATGATTTGAGCACAGTTACTGAGTGTAAGTATCTCAGAATTAGAATTACTAACAATTTCAGATTTAAGGTTAATGCACAAGCAGTCCAAAGGAAGGCTTTACATATTGCAGGGTTTCTCCCTAAACATATAGCTACACACCCACACTCCACCCTTATATTTATTTCTTATGTTGGATCAGTGGTGGAGTACAGCTTGTTACACTGGGCATGTAGCAAAAGTGACCTTACTGCACTATACCATGCTTACAGGAAGTTTAGTAAAATACTTATTGATTGTAAGGACCTGTCATATGGTAACAGGCTTGAGTATGTGGTTAATAATAGGTGGCTTAGAAGTAGACTGCATTTGGCTTGTTAGGCCTTACACAATGAAGAATTTTGGATGGCATTTCATTTAAAACTATCCCAGCCTTTAAATATCTATACTTGATAGGTGTAGGACTACTTTATGAACAAAGTTTATCATTTAGTCATTGTATAAATTGTTGAATAAACTTCCTTCAAGAATTAGACTTAAATTCCTTGGTGGAGCAATTCAAAAGATCATTAGATACATGAACAGGACCACTTGCTTTTTCAATTAATTTGGAGTCTGTGTTTTGAATGGCCTTCAGGCACAAATACAGTGTATTGACACAATGAAGCTATGATTACTTACATATGTTCATGAGTGGAAATTTTTCAGTTTGCAAATATAAGGGCAACACAAGAAAAAAAATGTAAAGTTAAAAAAAAGTATGCCAACTTCCTACATGCACCACAACTATGGTTTGTATACTTGTATATACTTAAGAAAGGAAACAGCTTAGGAAAAGATAAACCAACGCTTCAATTTCCACTGGATGGATTTAACAGAGACATAATTAATTATGTAAAGGCTAAAGGCTGCTCTTTTACAACTGACTATCTTCCCTAGCCAGGTATGAACAATGTCATCTTCCTCAAGGAAGAGTAAACCTGTCTGGTGGACAGCAGCAATAAACAAACTCTACAACAAAAGGAAAAAAAAATACTGTGTGGGACCAAGAAGGAGCAGATGCCAAATTGAAAGCAATTCTCCTTTGTCTGAGCAAGCAAATAAGATGACTGGTGAAATCCTCTAAGGCTAACTTCGAGTCCAAATTGGCCACATCCACTAAGGACAATAACAAGGCCTTCTTCGTATATTTCTGAGATCTCAAAGGTAACACCCAAATCTGCTCTGAACTGTTGGTCAATAACACCACATACACAAATTGCATAGATATAGCCAACCTGCTGGCAGACAGGTTCAGTGAAAACCTCACCTCCCCATCCCACCATCAGTAAACCAAGACATCTCCAGCACCTGCCCCCCTCCCCTCATCACCAGGGGTCAGGTCTTTAATGCTATCTCAAAGGCAAAAAATACAGTCTATATGGGACCTGATAACATCCCTGGCTGTATTCTACATGAACTCAGGCATGACCTCTCAGCTTCATTAGGCAACCTATTCAACCAAAGCTTGACCACTGGCTTCATCCCAGCTGAATGGAGGACAGCCACTGTCATCCCTCTACATAAAAGTGGAGTGTCCACTGACCCAGGCAATTATAGGCCCATCAGCCTAACTAGCCTGATCTATCATGGACCTTATAAACAAGGACATTGGCAACCACCAAATGCTTGACCCTACACAGTTTGGCTTTGTCAAAGGGAGATCATGCTTGTTAAACTTGGTTGACTTCATTGAAACAGTCACCAAAGCCATGGACGAGAGGGAGATGGTGCACACCACCTACCTTGACCTAGCCAAAGCCTTTGACACTATTCTCCACTCAGGCATAATAGATAAACTCTCTCAGCTAGGCATCAACCCATATGTTACCAGATGGGTAGCCAACTGACTTACTGATAGAACCCACTCAGTCAAAATATTGGAAGCCACCTCTTTTAGTAGACCCGTAACGAGCGGTGTACCCCAGGGATCAGTCCTGCAGCCTCTACTGTTTGGGATATACTTTTTGAGGTGCAAGCTAAAACCAGTGGTCTGTGCCTGACCAAGTTTGCAGATGACTCAAGTTGGGCGCTATCTTAAATTCCTCTAGTGATGTGAACATCCTCCAAGAGGGTATTACCCAAACTGATTGGTGCCAGAAGCATGGCCTTAAACTGAATGCCAAGAAATGCATCATTATCCCCTTTGGTAAAAATGGCATCCCCACTAATTATCACATTAATAACAATGTACTAAGCATGCAATCATTCATGAGGGACTTGAGCACCCAGGTTGATAGCAACCTGACTTTTGACCACCATGTTGCTTCTGTTGTACGGAAGGCTTTCTACGTGGCCCACCTCATAAATAAGGGTATTTCATCCAGGAACAAGGAATTCATAACATTGAGTACAATGCCCCCTTCAGCATGTACCTTGCCAAGCACATGCAGCAGCTGGAGAGACCACAGAGGTTCCTGACCACGAAAATCCAGGGTCTCAAACACCTATCCTATACAGATAGGCTAAAAGCCCTGTCCCTCTACTCAGTCTCGTACAGACTGCTTAGAAGTGACCTATGTCTGGCATACAAGACCATCTTGGACCCAGCCTTGATGGAGTTGCTGCATATCCATAAGTCAAACTCCATTCGAACAACCTGCATGCAATGCCTTAACCTGGTCTGTGACATTAATAGAACTTGTTGGAAGGATAGATTTGTGTCCCAAAGACTCCCCCATCTGTGGAATAGACTCCTTGTCCATGTCAAGCAGAGTATCTCTCTAGCCCTCTTTAAGAGGAACCTGGACGACTGGATGGGAAACAGAAAATACGCCCCTGGGATCCCACCTGTGTCCCTGCTGGACAGGGGAAACAGGTGCTGACTTTGTGGGCACATGGGTGAAATTCTTGGCTAGGCTTATAAGGGCCTCCGGGCCAATAGTCTAGTATCATCCTATGAACCTATGAACCTATGGGTATCTGAGACAGCTTAGACAAAAAGTCCACCCTTGGTAGGTTTACAGGCACAAAAAGTCTAGTGCAGTTAAAGCTGTCGTATAAAAATACTCATTTATACCCAGTCTTTCCTTACAAAATGAGGCAAAGAAAACCTGATGGATGATGCTTTATCTGCCACCTTCATCCAGTACCTTCAGCTTCACTGTCAGAGTTTATGCGTATCTCCTCTGTGTGGGTTAGACAAACCAGACTCCACAACTGAACAGTAAAGCTCAGGCAGCCAAGTCTTTCATTCATGGGATACCACAGGGAGTTATTGTTACTTCATTGATGCAGTCTCCACCCCCATCTGCCCTAGACAGGTATCAACAGTGTCAATAAATAAGTAATTAATAAATAAATAAAACTAAAGGTGACTCTATTGCTACCTGAAGGGAGACAAGCACATCAGCTACTTAGTAGGAAATCTTACAGCTCACAAGACGCACTACCTCTTAACATAATCAATCATGTGACGAAGGGAAATGGGAAAAGCTGAACATCCTATTGCTGCATTTGGGGAGCAATAATTTGGGTTCTGTATCTAAGATGGACTTATGTTAGTTAATGTGGAAAGACATTACTTATTTGAAAGACAGATTTCCAAGCACTCAAATTGTTTGGTTGGAAATTATACCTAGGTTAGTTAGGATGTGAGCTCAAAGTGAGAAAGTCATTGAGAGACCATGGTGTGGAAATAAATTAACAAGAGAATGAATAGGGAAGTGGAAGTAATAGGCTTCACTGTACTTGTGCACTATCTAGAAAACAATGATCCAGTCTGATATAGAAGACATGGGGTGTATTTCTCCCCACCTGACTCTGCCTACCCTGAGAGGATTTCCTGACTTCTGTGACGATGTGATTATTAAAGGAGAGGCTACTGTCAACCTGGGTCCAAAGGTCTCTTATCACACATTCGGCATTAAGTAGACTGCCGTTTATCTGGTAGTTCATGGGTATGGAGTTTTTACCAAAGGGGATGACAATGCACTTTTTTGCACTGAGCTTGAGGCCATGCCTCTGACACCAGGCAACTATCTCAGTGAGGCCCTTCTGCAGGATGTCCACATCATTTGGGGACTCAACTATGGCTTGTCGTTTGCAGTCATCTGCGAACTTCATTAGCCAGAGCCCTTCTGTGTTAGCCTGTACTTCAGAGAAGTAGATACCAAACAGGAGAGAACCCAGGGCTGAACCCTGTGGTACTCCACTTGTCACTGGTTTAAAGTCAGATTTGGAGTCTGCAACTTATACAGTGTGGGTTCCTTCAATGAGCCAGTTGGCAACCCATCTTGTGACGTAGGGATTTATACCTAGTTTAGTGAGTTTAGCTATAATTTCAGAATGGAGGTTGGTGTTGAAAGCCTCGGTGAGGTCAAGATAGGCTGTGTGAACCACCTTACCCTTGTCTACAGCTTTGGTGACTGCCTGAAAGAAGTCAATCAGGTTCAGAAGGCATGATCTACCTTTCACAAACCCAAACTGGGTGGGGTCCAGAGTTTGGAGGTTACCAATGTCTTTGTTTATGAGTTCCATGATGATATGTTCCATGGCCTTGTAGACCAGTCTCGTCAGGCTAATAGGGTGATAGTTCCCAGGATCAGTTGTGGCTCCCCCTTTGTGGAGTGAGATAACTGTTGCTGTGCACCATTCAGTGGGCACAAAGCCTGACGTGAGACTATGATTGAACATGGTGCTTAGGTGGGGAGCCAGTTCATTCTGAAGTTCATGTAAAACGCAGCCTGGGATGTTGTCCTGTCCCATGGACGCTGTATTTTTGGTTTTAGAGAGTGCAGCTTTTACATGCATAGATGTGATTTCAGGGACTCTGCATTCTCTCTGTATAGATATGAGCCCTTTAGGGGGTGAGAGGGGGGTAAACTTAGCACTGAACCTATCTGCCAGGATGCTGGCAATATCAGTTGGTTCTGTAATTTTCATGCCGTTGTGCTGTAACTCAGAGAAGATCTGGGTGTTGCCATTGAGATTCTTGACAGCTTTAGCTATAGAATGCTTTGTGGTTGCCCTTAGAATCAGTGGCAATTTTGTTTTCATAGCTAGCTTTGGAGGATCATATAACAGATTTCAGCTTCTTACTGAGGCTGACCAGGGAGCTCCTCCACTCATGGGATTTTACTCTCTTTTGCAACAGTTTCTTCTTTCTGTTGTAGAGTTTGTTTATGGCAAGGGACCACCAGATTGGCTTCCTTTTTTTGGAGGATAGCATCTTGGTTCTGTTTGGGATAGCACGATCCATGCACTCATGTAAGTGCTTATAGAGTGCATTTGTGTAGGATTCAGCAGTTGTAACTGTATTGTCCATCTACATGGGTGTCATGAAGTTCACCACTTCTGTCTTAAGAAGAATGAAGCTGGCTTTGGAGAAATTTTTTACCGTGGTTTCCTTAATGGTGGGTGGGGGCGGATGCGGATATCTAGGGTGATTAGCTTATGGTCGGATCTGACCAACTAGGAGTTGACTTCAGGTGTGGAACACTGGTCACTCATGTTGGTAATGACTAGGTCTACGATATTGTTGCCCCTGGTGGGGGTGTGGATAAGCTGATCCAGGGCATTGGAATTTATGAATTCCAGTAAGCGTTGAGCGAAGGAGTTGGTACATGAGTAGTTTTCCCAGTTAATGGTGGGGTAGTTGAAATCGCCCATTATTAGGGTGTTTGGTTGAACCCTAATATTTTCCAGTATATCAAGAAAAGAGGAGTGGGAATCCTGGGGCATGGTGGGAGATCTGTAGCAAGCTACAATTTGGATTGCAGTTTTGCCCAGAGTTAGTTGCACTTGGATAACCTCACCTGGAGGTGTGGATATCCTTAATATGTATGCATGTATGTATCTATCTATATATGTGTATAGATATATGCATACATATATATGTATTATATACAGATTGATATATATATATATATATATATATATATATATATATATATATATATATATATAGGTTCATAGGTTCATAGGCAGGTACTAGGCTACTGGCCCTCGGATCTATATAAGCCTAGCCAAAAAGGTACCCTGGCTTTCGCCACCCAAGAAAATTATTTTCCTGTGCCACTGTTGAGCAGAGCCACAGAAGTGATCCCCGGGTTGAATTTCCTATTTCCCATCCAATCATCAATATATTTCTTGAAAAGTGCTAATGAGGAGCTTTGTTTGACATAGATAGCTAGTCTGTTCCAGAGTATGGGAAGTCTCTGGGACAGGAATCTATCCCTCCAGCATGTTCTGTTTATTGTGGTGACAAGGTTTAGGTCCCTACAATGTGTAGCTCGGAGGGGTTGGGATTTCTTTAAGTGGAGCATGTCCAACAGCTCTGGGTGTGACATAGCTTTGTATGTTAGACAGAGACCGCCTGTGAGTAGGCGGTATGCGACAGACTAAAGCTGGAGTTTTTTGAGACGGTCTGCGTAGGGCATCTGTTTGAGGCGAGTAATCCTCTTTGTGAGGTATTTCTGTGGCCTCTCCAGTTATTGTAGATGTCTTGTGAGGTACATACCAAAAGAGGCGCTGTACTCTATAATGGGTCGAATAAGTGATGAGTAGAGGGGAACAATGACCTCTTTTTTTCTGGATGAGAAAACTTTTGTGATGAAGTGTGCCATGTAGAAGGATTTCCTGACCACAGTGGTGATGTGATTATCAAAGGAGAGACTTTCCTTGGTAATTAACTGAGCCATATACAAGTATTTCTCAATTATGGAGAAAACATGGTGACAGAGTTATCCGTACCTCGGTCTCTTATGACCATATCTGTCCAAAGAGGAGTACAATTTATAAAAGCATAGCTGCTTCTTCCAGCTCCCTGAGGTGGTACTATGAACCAGTGCCTCACCCCCTCAGCTATTCAAGTGAAGAAAAAAAAAGCACTTCACTGTAGTAAGCTGGTACATTGTAAGTGATCAGTTTATTACAGCTAGATATACAACCTCCATCCCCCAGTTCCTCCACTAAAGAGCAAAAGAAAAAAAAAAGAAAAAAAATGTTCCTTCTACTTGCACACCAACCAGGTGCCCAGCTTCATGACACACCCACCCTCCCCTCCTGCCCCAGCCATTCAGGTCCCATTTCTGTTTCCCTAACTCCAACCCTTCTTTAACATATTTGCTACTGTTTTGCCTGCCTGAAACAGTAGCTTTAGTTAAAAAAAGAAAATAATTTTTATTTTACTTTTAAACTGCAGCAAACTGTTTTCAACAAAGTAGTAAGGAGTTGCTACAGTTTAGGCCACATGCAGACCACTACAGCACTCAGGTTTGATCACAAATGCAATACCGGCTTTTAAAAGTGTGGCCATGAAAGCCTGTCCCCAATATGCGGTTGGCATATCAGCATCAAAAAGCATGCTTCTTCCACTCTCACAGAGAGTCTGAGTCTTTCTCTGCAACCATGTTTTGTTCTTGATTATATGGTACAGTGGTCTGGAAGATAATTGCATGTTTTTGAGAATGGCTTGTGTTGTACCACTTGTATACTCAGACCCATTGTTTGTATGTAGCACTCTGGGCATTCTGCCAAATTTATTACCGACTTGAGCTAGATACTGTTCTAACTTCGCTGGCACTTTATCCTTTTTGTGCAAAGGGTACAATGTGGTGTACCTGCAGTAATCATCCATGAAACTAAGAAAATACCTTTTTTTTCCTTGAGTCATGTTTTTCATTGGACCGCAAAGATCTGAATGAATTAAGTCCAGAGGTTTTTGAGCTCTGCTGTTGCTCTGCTTTGGAATAGCTTTGTCATCATTTTCCCCTTGATGCAGCTGGTACATTCAATTATTTGATCACACTGGCTAATTTTAACACCACTTGCATAGTTATCGTCAACTATTTTCTTTATTGTGTCAGGACTTCTGTGCCCAAGACATCTGTGCCAAGTGTGAATGCAGTCTGAATGCTTTTCCTCTTTGGCTGAATTAACCATTTCACTGCAGTTCAGCTTATACAGATCATCTGTGATTCTGGCCTTTGTGAGTAAGCAATTCCCTTTTGTGATGACACAGTTGAAACCTTGGAAAGTCACTGCATTGCCTTGGTTTGCAAGCTTCTTCACTGACAGTAGGTTACTTTTATGATCAGGCACATACAGAACATTTGTCACATGTACCTTTCTGGTGATATTCTGAGAGATAGGACAGTAAATAAAAACCATCTTCAATTACTTCTGACTTTATTAACTGCCCATTAACCGTGGCGATTTTTTTTGCTTTGCTTTAATTGAGTTGAGTAAAGAACTTTCTGTCATTGGTCATGTGACTTGTAGCACCTAAGTCAACACACCATACCTGCACAGATGAGGCACCAAATTTGGACTCAAATGCATACTCTGTCTAAAGTGACATCTGCTTCTTCCTTGACATTCTTAGCTTTTTGTAATTTAACTTGTATTTCATTCTAGCTTTCCAGATTCTGCAATCTGTCTTTAAGTGTCCTGTTTTTTTTACACACAAAGCATTTACGTGTTTCTAAGTGCACATCACTATTTCCATTTCTGTTTTTCATCTTTAAAGTGGCCTCTGTGCTTGGCATTCTTTCACTGTTTATGCTTTCTGTCATCCACAAGCTTGCCTTTAACATATGCTAAACTCAGTTCATCTTCTGGATGTGCATCAAGTGCTGTAACAAGTGTCTCATAACTTTCTGGTAGACCACGTAGTAAAAGTGCTGCAATGTGAAAGCCTTTTATATCTTGCCTAGTACCTCTCAGACTTTCAACCATTTCTAAGGTATGCCTTATATAATCCTACATATCCTGGTCTTTCATCAGCTTGGTCTGATATAGTTTTCTAATTAAATAGAGTTTATTGCTGAGATTAGCTCTTTCATGTACCTTTTGCATTTCCTCCCACACTTCTTTAGTGGTTTCACAGTGGCATATACAGTATGTATAATTTGATCAACATCTATGCACAGGAAGATCGTGCTCTGAGCTTTTTGATCCTTTTCTATCCACTCATCCATGGGTTCTGCCAGTCTGACTTCATTTACACATGTCAATGTACTTTCTCTAATTAGAGGCATCCTCATCTTGAATTTCCAAGACTGGGAGTTCTGGTTTATCAGATTCTCTGCTGAAGAAGTGTCAGTAGCCATCTTTACTGTTTTTCTCCTTCGTTTATATATCGATGTACCTTGCATTTATTTGTTGTAGCTGGTTGTATCTAGGTGCCAGGTGTCTAGGTGTCTAGGCCCATAACCTGTTAGAAAAACTTCTTCTGGGCACAGCAAATAGATGCCAAAACAATGATAAAATGTATCTGAAGAAGTTTTTGGCTTAACAAAATGAAAGCACTCATATGTTAAATTTATTTGCCTTTTAAGTGTTGTTTTTTTTATTTAACAAGACAGTGTTAGCCTTACTTTTGGCACATAGTTGTTCATTTCTCATATTCATATCTGTCTGGATTAATGGATCTTAGGACCCTTGCAATATCACTGATCCCGGCAATGGAAAAGCAGCTTACATTCACCCTGGTTTTGCCCAGTATGGTGAACTGGGCTTTGTATACCTAACTATCGAGTCACCTATGACTAATCCATTTTCCTGCATTAACATAGACTTATTGGGCTGTATGAGCTTATGTCTACATTCCTGATAAGTCTTGGTTGAGGCCTGGGGATTTGCAGTATGTGTGAATGGAGAAGAAGTAGGAGTTGCCTTCTGTGCCATAGGCTGGGATATTTTACAGGGAATTCTACACCATATATTAAGGTTTAGTAGTATGGTGTGACGTGTAGTGTTATGGAGGCATGATGTTTATTGATGGTGGCCTGATATGAGGATATTGTCTCTATATTTCTTAAATATTGTGCAACTGCTTAGTAGTAGAATGTTTATTTAGATTTATATTTTACTTTTTACCTCTGATTTTTACTGTTTGTTGGAAAAAAGGGATAGATTGTAGGCAGTCATAATCTAACCCTCCCATGGGGGTATAGCTAGTTATAAATTCATATAGGTTGTAGACACACTCCAGAGCTTATCTAAAACCATTCAGTGGTGTTTTGTGATTTATTGTGTAATTACTTGTAGGCGGTAATTTATTTTGAGCCATTTAATTTTTTTACCCCTAAATTTCACTGTTTGTTTAAAGAAAGGCATAAATTATAGGCAAGCACACTTTGACCCTCTCGAGGGGCCTAGCTAGTTATAACGAACTGTTACTGTGACCAGTAATAGGCATTGAATGTAAAGAGTGTCCAGTGTATTAATGTGACTGGTTAAACAGCACAGTAAGTTAGAATAACTATTTTATGAATTACTTCCCTTTGTACAAAGTTAGCTCAGTTTACTCGATTACATATTCCTTTGCATATTGTTTCTGTAATTTCCTCACACAATTTGATTAAATTATTACTTGTTTTAATTTCTGTAGTTACTGATTTCAATATTTTTGTTTCTTTTAGAATTCTTTACTTTAGTTGTTTGCAACTGAGAAGGGACTGTTTAAGTGAGTATGCCATTAATGATTTGCTGAAGCAGAACTATCATGTTCCTGTGTACAGAATTCTATGTATACTTAAAGGCGGCACATGTTAATATTGTAAAAGACTTGTGTTCCTTATGTCAAAAGTTGGATGATTTGCTACCTATTATTGATCGTAAATCTAGACTTACTGAAAAGCGTTATAGCTGTGCAATTGGCATAGCTTGGAAAACTGTTGTATTAATGACTGGGCTGTTGAGATATATAATGTTACGCAAAGTGCAAATAGAACACATTTAGGAAAGGAAGTACTCCGTGTTAGTAAGTATCACTCATCCCTTATTAAACACAATACAACGTATGGCAACTTTGGAATTCAGAATGCAAGTATACAATAGTCTGAAGATTCAGAGCATGTAGATGACAAAAAGAAAAATTCTCAACAAATAACTAGGAAGAAAAATAAATTAAGTAATATCTATAATGCATGGAAAAATCTATTAAACAAAATGGCACTGCTTTGATACTTAGTATCCAGATTAAAAGAAATTATTACATAGTAACATAGCAACAGTACTAGGCAAGCAGTCACAAGGGCCATAAGATGTATCACAGTATACACCTTTAAGTAGACACACATAAGAATTAGTGCCTCCTTTTTTAAGCACTTATTAGTGCTTACCTCCCAAATTGAGCAGGGCTGTACATAACAATCTGTGTGTAAATTTGTGTCTACCCATTCAATCATCAAGTCTAGCCTTAAAGGTAGTCAAAGTAATTGTTTATTTTATTTTTATTTTATTTTACATTTGTTAACCGGGCTGGTCTAACTGGATATATTTTTTTTTTTTAGTAGAGCGGGGAGAAAAGAAACTCCACACAGAATGGGAAGGCCCAAAAAAACAAAAATACATAATATATATAAAGTTATCAAACGGATTTTTAACAAAAATAGGTAGGTGTTTTACTCAATTGTAGTGGGAAAACATTTGCTAAAGTGGCCGGTCGAAGATTTGAGAATTTGCTGTTTATTGGTTGATGAAGGGGCATTCGAAGATGTTTTTCGATAAGGTAATATAGACCCGTTTATATTTGTTTTACTCCATTGATGTCTTGCTTGACTGATGATGTTAACATATAATCATTACGGTCAATTAAGATACTTCCTTGACTTGTAGTATCAAATGTCTCAGAGAAACCTAACTAAACTACACTGACCTGTAATTCTTTATCTAAAATATTATGACACTTTGGAAAAATATAAAACTTAAGGTGGATTAGTGTAAACACATGTGGTGAAATGTTTAATAATCCCAATTCATTAATTGGATTTTGTAACGTTCTCAATGCAAGCTTTTTTTCCCACAATTTTACTAGTATATAAAGTTATTGGTCTATATTTTTTAACATTACACTTATCACCCTGGTTCTTATAAATCAGCCTCATGATAACCTTCTTTCAATCCATTGCAAATCAGTTCTCATAGAAACTTTACTAAAATGCTTGTAGGAGGTTTATCTGTTACATCATTCAGTTTTTTCAAGTATTAATTAGTTAATTCATTCAGTCTTATAACACATTTTTTTCTAATGTTCCACTTGACAACCACAATTTTTTTATGGTGTCAAGACATATTTTAGGTCTGGCTTCCTTAACTAAGTGACTTGGTATTTTATAATAGACAGTACTAGAAAGGGTGAGGTGTAAAGTAAGAAAATTACATTCTAATTTTAAATCTAGGATGTCCTGCAGTGGATAAATGAATCACTGTTTTTCACTTATTATTCATATTTTCATATTTAAGCCACGGTGGTGCAGCGGTAGTGTTGTTGCCTCACAGCAAGAGGTTCTCCAGTTTGATTCTCGGCTGGAGCACCTTCTGTGTGGAGTCTGCATGTCCTCCCTGCAGTTGAGTAGTGTTCGAAAGACATGCGTAGAATGGGCGTGCCTTCATTGAAGGTTGAGCATCGAGCTGGCACCTCGGCACTGTAAAAATCTACTGCCAATCATTAGCGGACCGGAGTTCAGCTGTGGAGACCCCTAACCAGGAAAAGCTAAAAGAACAACAACAACATTCATATTTTCATATCTGCATTCATCTATTCATAATTGAAAAATATATATATTATTAAGGGACATAATGTGAAAAGCCATGGTGGGAAACAGAAAATTATATTGGCAATAGCCACTCTGTTGTGCACTGTACTACAGACAGTGCTAGTTAGTTGTTTTTTAGCAATTATGAAAATATGTAATATTTCCACATGTACTTAATATTTCCAAAACCATATGTCTTACAGACTATGTCATGCCATCTGGTAAAACCAAAGATGATGTTGAGGAAAACTCTCATTGATAATTACACTTTAAGTTGCACATCTTGAGAGATATTTGGTATTATTTATATTGCTAACTATACAATTACACATAAGTTTTCATATTTCTATAACTATCTCAATAAATATGCACTCAGAGGAGAATTTCATGCTGTCTTGCGAAATTGTGTGTATAACTAACAAACGTGTTCTGTTTTGGTTATGCATTTTTCAGGATGGAACAATTTTTTGTAATATTTTAGAGAAATGTCGTTTGAAGACTAT
Organism: Protopterus annectens; assembly: GCF_019279795.1. Classification (NCBI taxonomy): domain Eukaryota; kingdom Metazoa; phylum Chordata; order Ceratodontiformes; family Protopteridae; genus Protopterus; species Protopterus annectens. Next base: position 979,950,281 of record NC_056727.1, on the reverse strand, counting down.
GAATGTATTGACCATTATCACTGCAAAAGAGACTTTTTACTGTTAGCATTGCAGTTTGCATCATTTTAATAGCTTTTATTGTTCACAAAATAGATACATTTGTTTGTCTTATACTTTTTAACCACAATGTAAGGTTGTGTATAACCTGTTAGAGGTGTTAATGAGAAAAATTATCATTTTCTACAACTTTGTTGATGTTTAGATGCTTTAATAATCAACAAATGTATTCAGTTTCAATATTTAATGGGTCAGCTGGGGCATTGACTTCAAAGGGATAGTCATTTCTGTCTTTAGACTTAAATATTATTTTAAGTAGCTACAATGGGCTTCAGTTTTCTCTTGTATGATGGACACTATTTTGCAGTTATGAATTAATGATAATGATAGGTTTCCATTTGTATGATGGACACTATTTTGCAGTTATGAATTAAGGATAATGATAGGTTTCCGTTTGTATAATGGACACTATTTTGCAGTTATGAATTAAGGATAATGATAGGTTTCCGTTTGTATGATGGACACTATTTTGCAGTTATGAATTAAGGATAATGATAGGTTTCCGTTTGTATGATGGACACTATTTTGCAGTTATGAATTAAGGACAATGATAGGTTTCCATTTGTATGATGGACAATATTTTGCAGTTATGAATTAAGGATAATGATAGGTTTCCGTTTGTATGATGGACAATATTTTGCAGTTATGAATTAAGGATAATGATAGCTTTGTATGATGGACACTATTTTGTAGTTATGAATTAAGGATAATGATAGGTTTCCGTTTGTATGATGGACACTATTTTGCAGTTATGAATTAAGGATAATGATAGGTTTCCATTTGTATGATGGACACTATTTTGCAGTTATGAATTAAGGACAATGATAGGTTTCCATTTGTATGATGGACAATATTTTGCAGTTATGAATTAAGGATAATGATAGGTTTCCGTTTGTATGATGGACAATATTTTGCAGTTATGAATTAAGGATAATGATAGCTTTGTATGATGGACACTATTTTGCAGTTATGAATTAAGGATAATGATAGGTTTCCGTTTGTATGATGGACACTAATTTGCAGTTATGAATTAAGGATAATGATAGGTTTCCGTTTGTATGATGGACACTATTTTGCAGTTATGAATTAAGGATAATGATTGGTTTCCATTTGTGTGATGGACACTATTTTGCAGTTATGAATTAAGGATAATGATAGGTTTCCGTTTGTATGATGGACACTATTTTGCAGTTATGAATTAAGGATAATGATAGGTTTCCATTTGTATGATGGACACTATTTTGCAGTTATGAATTAAGGATAATGATAGGTTTCTGTTTGTATGATGGACACTATTTTGCAGTTATGAATTAAGGATAATGATTGGTTTCCATTTGTGTGATGGACACTATTTTGCAGTTATGAATTAAGGATAATGATAGGTTTCTGTTTGTATGATGGACACTATTTTGCAGTTATGAATTAAGGATAATGATAGGTTTCCATTTGTATGATGGACACTATTTTGCAGTTATGAATTAAGGATAATGATAGGTTTCCATTTGTATGATGGACACTATTTTGCAGTTATGAATTAAGGATAATGATAGGTTTCCGTTTGTATGATGGACACTATTTTGCAGTTATGAATTAAGGATAATGATAGGTTTCTGTTTGTATGATGGACACTATTTTGCAGTTATGAATTAAGGATAATGATAGGTTTCCGTTTGTATGATGGACACTATTTTGCAGTTATGAATTAAGGATAATGATAGGTTTCCATTTGTATGATGGACAATATTTTGCAGTTATGAATTAAGGATAATGATAGGTTTCCGTTTGTATGATGAACAATATTTTGCAGTTATGAATTAAGGATAATGATAGGTTTGTATGATGGACACTATTTTGTAGTTATGAATTAAGGATAATGATAGATTTCCGTTTGTTTGATGGACACTATTTTGCAGTTATGAATTAAGGATAATGATAGGTTTCCATTTGTATGATGGACAATATTTTGCAGTTATGAATTAAGGATAATGATAGGTTTCCGTTTGTATGATGACACTATTTTGCAGTTATGAATTAAGAATAATGATTGGTTTCCATTTGTATGATGGACACTATTTTGCAGTTATCAATTAAGGATAATGATAGGTTTCCGTTTGTATGATGGACACTATTTTGCAGTTATGAATTAAGGATAATGATAGGTTTCCGTTTGTATGATGGACACTATTTTGCAGTTACGAATTAAGGATAATGATAGGTTTCTGTTTGTATGATGGACACTATTTTGCAGTTATGAATTAAGGATAATGACAGGTTTCCGTTTGTATGATGGACAATATTTTGCAGTTATAAATTAAGGATAATGATAGGTTTCCGTTTGAATGATGGACACTATTTTGCAGTTATGAATTAAGGATAACGATAGGTTTCCGTTTGTATGATGGACACTATTTTGCAGTTATGAATTAAGGATAATGATTGGTTTCCGTTTGTGTGATGGACACTATTTTGCAGTTATGAATTAAGGATAATGATAGGTTTCCGTTTGTATGATGGACACTATTTTGCAGTTATGAATTAAGGATAATGATAGGTTTCCGTTTGTATGATGGACACTATTTTGCAGTTATGAATTAAGGATAATGATAGGCTTCCGTTTGTATGACAGACACTATTTTGCAGTTATGAATTAAGGATAATGATAGATTTCCATTTGTATGATGGACACTATTTTGCAGTTATGAATTAAGGATAATGATAGGTTTCCGTTTGTATGACAGACACTATTTTGCAGTTATGAATTAAGGATAATGATAGGTTTCCGTTTGTATGATGGACACTATTTTGCAGTTATGAATTAAGGACAATGATAGGTTTCCATTTGTATGATGGACAATATTTTGCAGTTATGAATTAAGGATAATGATAGGTTTCCATTTGTATGATGGACAATATTTTAAAGTTATGAATTAAGGATAATGATAGGTTTGTATGATGGGCACTATTTTGTAGTTATGAATTAAGGATAATGATAGGTTTCCATTTGTATGATGGACACTATTTTGCAGTTATGAATTAAGGATAATGATAGGTTTCCGTTTGTATGATGGACACTATTTTGCAGTTATGAATTAAGGATAATGATAGGTTTCCGTTTGTATGATGGACACTATTTTGCAGTTATGAATTAAGGATAATGATAGGTTTCCGTTTGTATGATGGACACTATTTTGCAGTTATAAATTAAGGATAATGATAGGTTTCCGTTTGTATGATGGACACTATTTTGCAGTTATTAATTAAGGATAATGATAGGTTTCTGTTTGTATGATGGACACTATTTTACAGTTATGAATTAAGGATAATGATAGGTTTCCGTTTGTATGATGGACACTATTTTGCAGTTATGAATTAAGGATAATGATAGGTTTCCGTTTGTATGATGGACACTATTTTGCAGTTATAAATTAAGGATAATGATAGGTTTCCGTTTGTATGATGGGCACTATTTTACAGTTATGAATTAAGGATAATGATAGGTTTCTATTTGTATGATGGACACTATTTTGCAGTTATGAATTAAGGATAATGATTAGTTTCCATTTGTGTGATGGACACTATTTTGCAGTTATGAATTAAGGATAATGATTGGTTTCCATTTGTGTGATGGGTACTATTTTGCAGTTATGAATTAAGGATAATGATAGGTTTCCATTTGTATGATGGACACTATTTTGCAGTTATGAAGTAAGGATAACAATAGGTTTCCGTTTGTATGATGGACACTATTTTGCAGTTATGAATTAAGGACAATGATAGGTTTCCATTTGTATGATGGACAATATTTTGCAGTTATGAATTAAGGATAATGATAGGTTTGTATGATGGACACTATTTTGTAGTTATGAATTAAGGATAATGATAGGTTTCCGTTTGTATGATGGACACTATTTTGCAGTTATGAATTAAGGATAATGATAGGTTTCCGTTTGTATGATGGACACTATTTTGCAGTTATAAATTAAGGATAATGATAGGTTTCCGTTTGTATGATGGACACTATTTTACAGTTATGAATTAAGGATAATGATAGGTTTCCATTTGTATGATGACACTATTTTGCAGTTATGAATTAAGGAGAATGATAGGTTACCATTTGTATGATGGACACTATTTTGCAGTTATGAATTAAGGATAATGATTGGTTTCCATTTGTATGATGGACACTATTTTGCAGTTATGAATTAAGGATAATGATTGGTTTCCATTTGTATGATGGACACTATTTTGCAGTTATGAATTAAGGATAATGATTGGTTTCCATTTGTGTGATGGACACTATTTTGCAGTTATGAATTAAGGATAATGATTCGTTTCCATCTGTGTGATGGACACTATTTTGCAGTTATGAATTAAGGATAATGATTTGTTTCCATTTGTATGATGGACACTATTTTGAAGTTATGAATTAAGGATAATGATTGGTTTCCATTTGTATGATGGACACTATTTTGCAGTTATGAATTAAGGATAGTGATTGGTTTCCATTTGTTTGATGGACACTATTTTGCAGTTATGAATTAAGGATAATGGTTGGTTTCCATTTGTTTGATGGACACTATTTTGCAGTTATGAATTAAGGATAATGATTGGTTTCCGTTTGTGTGATGGACACTATTTTGCAGTTATGAATTAAGGATAATGATAGGTTTCCGTTTGTATGATGGACACTATTTTGCAGTTATGAATTAAGGATAATGATAGGTTTCCATTTGTATGATGACACTATTTTGCAGTTATGAATTAAGGATAATGATAGGTTTCCATTTGTATGATGGACACTATTTTGCAGTTATGAATTAAAGATAATGATAGGTTTCCGTTTGTATGATGGACACTATTTTGCAGTTATGAATTAAGGATAATGATAGGTTTCCGTTTGTATGATGGACACTATTTTGCAGTTATGAATTAAGGATAATGATAGGTTTCCGTTTGTATGATGGACACTATTTTGCAGTTATGAATTAAGGATAATGATAGGTTTCCGTTTGTATCATGGACACTATTTTGCAGTTATGAATTAAGGATAATGATAGGTTTCCGTTTGTATGATGGACACTATTTTGCAGTTATGAATTAAGGATAATGATAGGTTTCTGTTTGCATGATGGACACTATTTTGCAGTTATGAATTAAGGATAATGATAGGTTTCTGTTTGTATGATGGACACTATTTTGCAGTTATGAATTAAGGATAATGATAGGTTTCCGTTTGTATGATGGACACTGTTTTGCAGTTATGAATTAAGGATAATGATAGGTTTCCGTTTGTATGATGGACACTATTTTGCACTTATGAACTAAGGATAATGATAGGTTTCCGTTTGTATGATGGACACTATTTTGCAGTTATGAATTAAGGATAATGATAGGTTTCCATTTGTATGATGGACACTGTTTTGCAGTTATAAATTAAGGATAATGATAGGTTTCTGTTTGTATGATGGACACTGTTTTGCAGTTATGAAATAAGGATAATTATAGGTTTCTGTTTGTATGATGGACACTATTTTGCATTTATGAATTAAGGATAATGATAGGTTTCCGTTTGTATGATGGACACTATTTTGCAATTATGAATTAAGGATAATGATAGGTTTCCATTTGTATGATGGACACTATTTTGCAGTTATGAATTAAGGATAATGATAGGTTTCCGTTTGTATGATGACACTATTTTGCAGTTATGAATTAAGGATAATGATAGGTTTCCGTTTGTATGATGACACTATTTTGCAGTTATGAATTAAGGATAATGATTGGTTTCCATTTTTGTGATGGACACTATTTTGCAGTTATGAATTAAGGATAATGATAGGTTTCCGTTTTTATGATGGACACTATTTTGCAGTTATGAATTAAGGATAATGATAGGTTTCCGTTTGTATGATGGACACTATTTTGCAGTTATGAATTAAGGATAATGATAGGTTTCCGTTTGTATGATGACACTATTTTGCAGTTACGAATTAAGGATAATGATTGGTTTCCATTTGTATGATGGACACTATTTTGCAGTTATGAATTAAGGATAATGATTGGAATCCATTTGTATGATGGACACTATTTTGCAGTTATGAATTAAGGATAATGATTGATTTCCATTTGTGTGATGGACACTATTTTGCAGTTATGAACTAAGGATAATGATAGGTTTCCGTTTGTATGATGGACACTATTTTGCAGTTATGAATTAAGGATAATGATAGGTTTCTGTTTGTATGATGGACACTATTTTGCAGTTATGAATTAAGGATAATGATAGGTTTCCATTTGTATGATGACACTATTTTGCAGTTATGAATTAAGGATAATGATAGGTTTCCGTTTGTATGTTGACACTATTTTGCAGTTATGAATTAAGGATAATGATAGGTTTCCGTTTGTATGATGACACTATTTTGCAGTTATGAATTAAGGATAATGATAGGTTTCCGTTTGTATGATGGACACTATTTTGCAGTTATGAATTAAGGATAATGATAGGTTTCCCTTTGTATGATGGACACTATTTTGCAGTTATGAATTAAGGATAATGATTGGTTTCCATTTGTATGATGGACACTATTTTGCAGTTATGAATTAAGGATAATGATTGATTTCCATTTGTGTGATGGACACTATTTTGCAGTTATGAACTAAGGATAATGATAGGTTTCCGTTTGTATGATGGACACTATTTTGCAGTTATGAATTAAGGATAATGATAGGTTTCCATTTGTATGATGGACACTATTTTGCAGTTATGAAGTAAGGATAATGATAGGTTTCCGTTTGTATGATGGACACTATTTTGCAGTTATGAATTAAGGATAATGATAGGTTTCTGTATGATGACACTATTTTGCAGTTATGAATTAAGGATAATGATAGGTTTCCGTTTGTATGATGGACACTATTTTGCAGTTATGAATTAAGGATAATGATAGGTTTCTGTTTGTATGATGGACACTATTTTGCAGTTATAAATTAAGGATAATGATAGGTTTTCATTTGTATGATGGACACTGTTTTGCAGTTATGAATTAAGGATAATAGTATAGTTTCAGAGTTTCATAGTATAGTACTAGGCTATCTGCCCTGGGGCATTTGTATGCCTAGCCATAGAGATGTGGCTTTTGCCACCCCATGAAATGGTACAAAAAATTTACAGAATAAATTTAGAATACTGTGCCTCTGTCAAGTAGTGACACAATGAAGGTCCCCTTATATAATAGAATTAGTTTACTGTGCCCCTGTCTAGCAGTGACACAGATGTTACCCCTGGGGTAAACTTACGATCTCCCATCCACTCATCAAGATTTTACTTGAAGAGAGTCAGTGAGGGGCTCTGTCTATTACGAACTGGGATCTTGTTCCAAAGCATGGGAAGACTCTGGGTTATGAATCTATCCCTCCAGCATGTCCTATTCGTCCTTGTGCCGAGGTTTAAGTCTTTAGCTCTCGTGGTCCTGATGGATTTGGATTTTTTGAGGTGGAGCATGTCCATCAGATCCTGATTGGACATGGACTTGTACATCAGGCAGAGATCACCTCTGAGCAGGTGGTATGCTACTGAATAGAGCTGAAGTTTCTTTAGTCTGGCAGAATAAGACATATGTTGGAGACCCTTGATCCTCTTGGTGAGGTACTTTTGTGGTCCCTCCAGCTGTTGCAAATGCCGGGTGAGGTACATACCAAATTGGGCATTGTACTCAATCATGGGTCTGATGAGGGAGGAGTATAGGGGTACAATGACATCCTTGGATCTGGATGTGAATCCCTTCATGATGAGGTGTGCAAGGTAGAATGTTTTTCTAACCACTTTGGCAACGTGGGTGTCAAATGAGAGGTCGCTGTCGACTTGGTTCCCTAGGTCTCTGATTACTTTTTCCATACTCAGTGGGTTGCTGTCTATGTGATAATTTGTGGGTACTTTGTTTTTCCCAAAGGGGATGACTATATATTATTTGGCATTTAGTTTAAGGCCGTGACCCCGGCACCAGTTGTCCGTTTCTGTTAGGCCTTTTTGTAGGATGTATGTGTCCGCTGGTGTATCGACTATTTCACCTAGTTTGCAGTCATCTGCGAACTTTGTCAGCCACAGCCCTCCCATGTTTGCTTTAACATCTGAGAAATAAATGCCGAACAAGAGGGGTCCCAGGACAGATCCCTGTGGGACACCACTTGTGACTGGCTTTGAGTCTGACATTGCTCCAGCGATTTTAACTTTATGGGTTCTGTCCTTTAGCCAGTTTGCAACCCATCTAGTGACATAAGGGTTTACGTTTAAGCTGTTGAGCTTATCTATGATGCCTGAGTGGGGTATTGTGTCGAAGGCCTTAGCCAAGTCCAGGTAGGCTGTATGGACTGCTTTGCCCTCATCAATGGCTCTAGTGACTGTTTCAAAAGTCAACCAGGTTCAAAAGGCAGGATCTGCCCTTTACAAAGCCGAACTGGGTGGGGTCAAGTGTCTGTAGGTCCCCTATGTCTCTGTTTATGAGTTCCATAATGATTCTTTCCATAGCTTTGCAGACCAGGCTGGTTAAGCTTATGGGGCGGTAGTTCCCAGGGTCTGTAGAGGCACCCCCTTTGTGGAGTGGGACCACTGTTGCTGTACGCCAGTGTTCAGGTACATATCACGAAGTAAGGCTAAGGTTAAATAGCATTTTTATGTGTGAGTTTAGCTCCTCTTGGAGTTCAAGTAACACGCAACCCGGGATACCATCATCTCCCATTGATGCTGTGTTTTTATCTTTGTTTAGGGCGGTTCTCACTTAGACATCTGAGATGACAGGGAGATTACATTCAGCTGGGATAAGTATTTCTTCTTTTGGGGGTGAGGGAGGGGAGAAATTTGTACTGAATGGTTTCCGTTTGTATGATGGACACTATTTTGCAGTTATGAATTAAGGATAACGATAGGTTTCCGTTTGTGTGATGGACACTGTTTTGCAGTTATGAATTAAGGATAATGATAGGTTTCCGTTTGTATGATGGACACTATTTTGCAGTTATGAATTAAGGATAATGATAGGTTTCTGTTTGTATGATGGACACTATTTTGCAGTTATAAATTAAGGATAATGGTAGGTTTCTGTTTGTATGATGGGCACTATTTTGCGGTTATGAATTAAGGATAATGATAGGTTTCTGTTTGTATGATGGACACTATTTTGCAGTTATAAATTAAGGATAATGATAGGTTTTCATTTGTATGATGGACACTATTTTGCAGTTATGAATTAAGGATAATGATAGGTTTCTGTTTGTATGATGGACACTATTTTGCAGTTATGAACTAAGGATAATGATAGGTTTCCGTTTGTATGATGGACACTATTTTGCAGTTATGAACTAAGGATAATGATAGGTTTCCATTTGTATGATGGACACTGTTTTGCAGTTGTGAATTAAGGATAATGATAGGTTTCCGTTTGCATGATTGACACTGTTTGTCAGTTATGAATTAAGGATAATAGTTTAGTTTCATTGTTTCATAGTATAGTACTAGGCTATCTGCCCTGGGGCATTTGTAAGCCTAGCCATAGTGATGTGGCTTTTGCCACCCCATGAAATGGTACAAAAAATGTACAGAATAAATTTAGAATACTGTGCCTCTGTCAAGTAGTGACACAATGAAGGTCCCCTTATATAATAGAATTAGTTTACTGTGCCCCTGTCTAGCAGTGACACAGATGTGACCCCTGGGGTAAATTTACAATCTCCCATCCACTCATCAAGATTTTTCTTGAAGAGAGTCAGTGAGGGGCTCTGTCTAATACGAACTGGGATCTTGTTCCAAAGCATGGGAAGACTCTGGGTTATGAATCTATCCCTCCAGCATGTCCTATTCATCCTTGTGCCGAGGTTTAAGTCTTTAGCTCTCGTGGTCCTGATGGATTTGGATTTTTTGAGGTGGAGCATGTCCATCAGATCCTGATTGGACATCGCCTTGTACATCAGGCAGAGATCACCTCTGAGCAGGTGGTATGCTACTGAATAGAGCTGAAGTTTCTTTAGTCTGACAGAATAAGACATATGTTGGAGACCCTTGATCCTCTTGGTGAGGTACTTTTGTGGTCTCTCCAGCTCTTGCAAATGCCGGGTGAGGTACATACCAAATGGGGCATTGTACTCAATCATGGGTCTGATGAGGGAGGAGTATAGGGGTACAATGACATCCTTGGATCTGGATGTGAATCCCTTCATGATGAGGTGTGCAAGGTAGAATGTTTTTCTAACCACTTTGGCAACGTAGGTGTCAAATGAGAGGCCGCTGTCGACTTGGGTCCCTAGGTCTCTGATTACTTTTTCTGTACTCAGTGGGTTGCTGTCTATGTGATAATTTGTGGGTACTTTGTTTTTCCCAAAAAGGATGACTATACATTATTTGGCATTTAGTTTAAGGCCGTGACTCCGGCACCAGTTGTCCGTTTCTGTTAGGCCTTTTTGTAGGATGTATGTGTCCGCTGGTGTATCGACTGTGGCGCCTAGTTTGCAGTCATCTGCGAACTTTGTCAGCCACAGCCCTCCCATGTTTGCTTTAACATCTGAGAAATAAATGCCGAACAAGAGGGGTCCCAGGACAGATCCCTGTGGGACACCACTTGTGACTGGCTTTGAGTCTGACATTGCTCCAGCGATTTTAATTTTATGGGTTCTGTCCTTTAGCCAGTTTGCAACCCATCTAGTGACATAAGGGTTTACGTTTAAGCTGTTGAGCTTATCTATGATGCCTGAGTGGGGTATTGTGTCGAAGGCCTTAGCCAAGTCCAGGTAGGCTGTATGGACTGCTTTGCTCTCATCAATGGCTCTAGCGACTGTTTCGAAAAAGTCAACCAGGTTCAAAAGGCAGGATCTGCCCTTTACAAAGCCGAACTGGGTGGGGTCAAGTGTCTGTAGGTCCCCTATGTCTCTGTTTATGAGTTCCATAATGATTCTTTCCATAGCTTTGCAGACCAGGCTGGTTAAGCTTATGGGGTGGTAGTTTCCAGGGTCTGTAGAGGCACCCCCTTTGTGGAGTGGGACCACTGTTGCTGTACGCCAGTGTTCAGGTACATATCCCGAAGTAAGGCTAAGGTTAAATAGCATTTTTATGTGTGGGTTTAGCTCCTCTTGGAGTTCACGTAACACGCAACCCGGGATACCATCAGGTCTCATTGATGCTGTGTTTTTATCTTTATTTAGGGCGGTTCTCACTTGGACATCTGAGATGACAGGGAGATTACTTTCAGCTGGGATAAGTATTTCTTCTTTTGGGGGTGAGGGAGGGGAGAAATTTGTACTGAATGGTTTCTGTTTGTATGATGGACACTATTTTGCAGTTATGAATTAAGGATAATGATAGGTTTCCGTTTGTATGATGGACACTATTTTGCAGTTATGAATTAAGGATAATGATAGGTTTCCGTTTGTATGATGGACACTATTTTGCAGTTATGAATTAAGGATAATTATAGGTTTCCATTTGTATGATGGACACTATTTTGCAGTTATGAATTAAGGATAATGATAGGTTTCCGTTTGTATGATGGACACTATTTTGCAGTTATGAATTAAGGATAATGATAGGTTTCCGTTTGTATGATGGACACTATTTTGCAGTTATGAATTAAGGATAATGATAGGTTTCCGTTTGTATGATGGACACTATTTTGCAGTTATGAATTAAGGATAATGATAGGTTTCCGTTTGTATGATGGACACTATTTTGCAGTTATGAATTAAGGATAACGATAGGTTTCCGTTTGTATGATGACACTATTTTGCAGTTATGAATTAAGGATAATGATAGGTTTCCGTTTGTATGATGGACACTATTTTGCAGTTATGAATTAAGGATAATGATAGGTTTCCGTTTGATCTACCTTCTTTGGTATAGCCCAAGAAGAACTTTTTTGTTGTTTAAAGAATTTCTTGCCAATCTCCATGCTCTCTCACACCTCTTTTTAGTAATTTCATGTATAACTAGATTAAATATGTACATATATATCCTCTCTTGAACCCACTACCTTTATTTCTGATCCAAACTTAGTATTTTTAATAATTTTATTTATTAGACTTTAACTGTTCTAGGCAAGATATATTCAGTTTAATTCCTTAACACATTCTTGATGGTAAATTTGCATGGCAGAATTTTGTCAGTCTGTAAATTCCAGGTTCGCTGTGTACTCATCTCCTTAAAATACTTCTTCCAGGCCTAGTATGATAGAATGTCAAAAATGTGAACACAAGACCAAGAATCACCAAAATCCACGGCCACAGTACCCAAATCTCCAAAAAATGTGGTTAGAAGCAGTAAGTTAAGAACAGCACATTTATTGGTACGTAATCAGAATCACACCAAACAGCAGCAAACAATAAACCAAGCGCTTTCGCTCAGTTATTACCGAGCTTCTTCAAGGTTAAAAAATCTGTTGTGTAGTCAGCCATGTTAAATACTAAATGCAACATCACATGACATACCCCCCCATGTGAATCATCCCTAATCAGTTTCTTAAAAATACAGTGTGTATAAACTTTCCTTAAATATTAAATATATATTCCAATCCAAGAATCAAACTCAACTTTAAATTCAGTAATGCCAAAAATGAAAATATATAATATATTACAACACATGTAAAACATATAAAAATAATAAAATAAATGGTAATGAACATGACAATAATAAATATTAAACTAAACCATGAAAGTAAATAAATGTAACATCTTCATTACCAATACAGCACATGGTAACAAACTAAGGCATTAGGCTGAACTGTAAGTACATCCAATACCAGTGTGTTTAATGGGGAAATTTAAGCAGTCTACAAGAACCCCTGTTATAATCGTGCCCTTCTTAATTTGAGCACACTGTTTATATTCAAATCATTCATGCCCGGTGGTCTAATTATGCCCAGTCTAAGCTGCCAAAACAGTTCCCGATACTCCAACCTAGTTTTCAGTTCCTCCCATGGGTCGGGTGTCACTTGTTCTAGAATTGTAAACTTAATTTGCATATTTTCACTGGCTTCATAACATGAAAATAGTTGTATAGCTGCTCATTAATAGTGCCTTGCAAGAGGTGGTCGTATAAATAATAACTAATTTTGGCATAAGCTAAATTAATTTCATTAAGGGACACCAGTTCATATTGTTCAACATCCTGCAACATTCCCTGTAGGATGAAATCGTAGTCTAACTGGTACATTAGCACCACACCCCCTCCTTTGTCAGGTTTCATAACCTGGCATTTTTTCTGCTTTAAATTCTCAATCAACTGGAATTCTTCGTTACTGAGGTTCAATGGGCACTTGTTTTTCTTGTTTTTACCAGCTGTTCTAATTTCTCTCTCTACCATTTCCTCAAATATCTTAAGAGATGGGTGTGTGGGGGGGGTTAAAGGTGCTACTTCTGGTGAGATCAGAATGGGTACTGGGTTGACCCTTAAAAATATTGAAAGGTTTAGCTGCCTAATGAACAATTTAAAATCTAACAATGTGTTAGTGGTGTCAAAGGGACTAGATGGGACAAAGGTAAAACCTTTTGAAAATAAAGTAAAATGCTCATCTGTGAGCAAGCAATCAGTGAAGTTGTAAATTGTAAAATTATCTTTTCTGAAAATAATTTTCTTAGTAGGGGCCTCATCCATTGTTAATGATAAAACATTAACTAGTGGTTCTATTTCTGTATACGATTCCACCCTTGTTTCTGATGTCCCATCCCCCTCACTCCCCTGTTGGAAGGGTGCTGAAAATCCTGGTAGGACTGTTTCCTGCCCCTCTCAGCAATTCTTTCACTCCTCCTGGGTGGTTCATTGTCAACCCTAACACCCTTATTGTTACATTCCACCATGTTATCCCCTTCCACAAACACAGTGTCATAGTTGTTTCTCCAACCACCATTTCTGTAAATAGGGTAGGCAAAGCCTTCCTGGTATTCGTGCATATCCCTGTCAAGTTTCTTAATTTTCCTATTTAAAACTTTTAAACAGTGTTGGTCAACCTCATAAAAAACATTGTCATAGCTTCTTTTAACACTTCCAAAATTCACATCATTAGTAACATTTTGGTTAAGAGCGGTCAGCTCCTTCAATAAGAGTTCAGCCTTGGATTGGTACTCCACAATCATTAGTTTCAACATTTCTATACCCGCGTATTAATGAGCAGCTATACAACTATTTTCATGTTATGAAGCCAGTGAAAATATGCAAATTAAGTTTACAATTCTAGAACAAGTGACACCCGACCCACTGCGAGGGAACTGGGAAACTAGGTTGGAGTATCGGGAACTATTTTGGCAGCTTAGACTGGACGCAATTAGACTACCGGGCATGAATGACACTTTGAATATAAACAGTGTGCTCAAATTAAGAAGGGCACAATTATAACAGGGGTTCTTGTAGACTGCTTAAATTTCACCATTAAACACACTGGTATTGGATGTACTTACAGTTCAGCCTAATGCCTTAGTTTGGTTACCATGTGCTGTATTGGTAATGAAGATGTTACATTTATTTACTTTCATGGTTTAGTTTAATATTTATTATTGTCATGTTCATTACCATTTATTTTATTATTTTTATGTGTTTTTACATGTGTTGTAATATATTATATATTTTCATTTTTGGCATTACTGAATTTAAAGTTGAGTTTGATTCTTGGATTGGAATATATATTTAATATTTAAGGAAAGTTTATACACACTGTATTTTTAAGAAACTGATTAGGGATGATTCACATGGGGGGGTATGTCATGTGATGTTGCATTTAGTATTTAACATGGCTGACTACACAACAGATTTTTTAACCTTGAAGAAGCTCGGTAATAACCGAGCGAAAGTGCTTGGTTTATTGTTTGCTGCTGTTTGGTGTGATTCAGATTACGTACCAATAAATGTGCTGTTCTTAACTTACTGCTTCTAACCACATTTTTTGGAGATTTGGGTACTAGTATGATAGAACCTTTATAGTTATTATGACACACTTTAATATAATATGGGGAACCATGTTAGATGGATGTAAACTGTGCTTGTATTCCATAGCATAATAAAGTGATATTCACTTTCTCTTAAAAGGGGTTGAATGTTTACATATGGTACTCATCTGTTCAATGTCTCCACATATTAACTCTAAGATGTTTTTACTCCTTGCAGGTTCCCTAATTATTTGATGAAATCCAGTTTTGCTTAGGAATTTTTGTAAGATACTTTTAGTGTCTGTACAAGCTGATGAAGTTGGCAGCTTGTATTTTGGGAGATAAAAACCCCTCTCCTGCTAGTAATGCACTATTAGTGCTAGACTAGACCATTTCTATCATTTCTGTGAATTTTCCGTCATTATAGTCTGGAAGTCAATAGACTTAATTTAAATTTAACATTTCTTCTCTGAAGACTAACAGTAAGCCTAGGCTGTCTGTTTCTTTTAAGGTGCCTTTGAAAATTCTTCCAGTTATTCTTAACGAAAATGCAAATTCCACATTCCCTATTGTTTGAGCTATTTCTGTGGCAACGTATCACACTGTAACTTGGAATTTGATACATCCAGTTATCAGGTTTGTACCCACATTCAGCCACAACTCCAAGATCCCAGTCTAGGTTTGTCATGTAGGTACAGATGTAAAACTTACTATTTAATTCTTTGCACTGGCGGACAATTAAAACGAATTCCTGCTATCTGTGCTATCTGTGTCTGCTCATGTGCTAATGGAAAAAAAAGCTGTTTTGCGTTATCTAAATTTTCTGTGCATCCTTGCAGATGTCAGGATGCTAAGATCCTTTGCCCAGCATGTGCCATATGAAAGCAATCCCCTCCTAAAGCAAATTTATCTCAGTCAAGTTATCATATTCCACCATGTACCACTTATTTAATGAACTCACTTTTGATACATAGGCATTGATCTAAGATGTCTCAGTATTTTAGCAGAAATGTAGTTGCTCATTGAAGGATTGCTGAAAAGACTGCTTCACCTTCACAAGTACTACTTCTATGGAGTATAAAGGTGTCATTCCTAGTTGTTTTCTTTTGGTCTTTGAATATTAAGTGATTTGTGTATGCTTGCGAAATAATCTCTTTCATTTAATTTTAGCAGATAAAAGATTTCCTAATTTATGCCACTGTCTACATTTTTGCATGTATTAGGCATATTGCCATCTTGCTACAATTATGCTCAAGGAACAGTGTGTTAGCAATTTCCTTTCAAAGTTAATGCCTTGTTAGTAGAATTTGTACTTGTCTCTTTTGTGCTGGTATTTGAAATGAAGGAATTACTGCTACTATTCCTTTCAAAATGCTTTGAGTCAGTCTATTTGGTAGTATCAGTTTTAAGTTTTATTTGTTTACCTTCATGCAGCAAGAAATGTGTATTTGTTATTAAGGATGGTTCCAGATCTCTTATTGTATAGTGCAAATTTCTTTCTGTTGTTACATTCATAATCTTTTCTTTCTGCTGGACTGCTTTTAATTTTATCACCAGAAGACTGTTTATAATCAGTAGCTTCAGTGGCTGATTATAATGTGGCAGTTTGTCTTCTTTTTGCTCTATAAATCAAAGAGCTAACATTCTTTGCATCTTATATTTATTAATTCTTTTACGATTTCTTGGATACAATTTTACCTAATGAAGGTGTTCCTTATCATTATCTCTGTCTTTCTCATAAACAGAAGCCTCACGCATCTCAATGGACAATCGCTCATTTTCCTACTAGTGTTTCCCTTTTTTCTGACTGTCAGGTACTTCTGTTATATTGTCTCTTTACTTGAATTTTATTTATTTTTTTCTGTTTAATTCTGTTTCTCTTTTTTATATTTAATATTTTAACTTGCAATTCCAGATCTTGGCTGAAAATGCTGTTAAATTAGATTCACTTTGATAATTTTTGTCATTTATATTTGAGTTATATTCTATTACATGAGTCATTTCATTTTTTCTGTCTATTATTACACCAACTTTTTAAACACTGGCCCATACATCATTGTCATTTATTGATATTAAAGCTTATAAATGACTTTTATCTCCTTTCTGCATATATAGTGTTATTTCAGAGGACCTGACTTTTGTAAATTATGCTAGGGACGTTAACAGCGACACATAGGCTTCATTGACTTAATTTTCACTGTACTTATTTTGCCATCTACTATGTTATTAAGGCTCCCTAATTTGCACCAATTTATACATTTCCATTGTGGAAAATGTTTTGTTTTTTACATTTGAGCACATTAAACATGATTTACAAACTATCAGAAAGTTGAACTCCTCTATTTTTTAAAATTTTCTGTTTTATGTAGTCAAGAATAAAATGCGTTATAATATTTTACTTTAAGGTATGGATAATGCTGAAAAAAAAACTAATAGACAACTGTATTTCTTTTAAGTTGGTTTAGACAGCAGAAGTAATTTTACCAAGATTTAAACCAAACAATGTGCTTGTTATTATATTTACTTATGACTGAATTAAATACTGGAGTAATCTGTCAACTATTAACTTAAATAAAAAAATCAAACAAAGGAACAGTGGAGATCGTAAATACTAATAACTCCAAATAGAAGAAATGATCTAGGCACACTGAGAAAGGTTGTAAATTAATGTATTATAATAAAATTCAATGCATAAACACTTTCACCCTGTCAAATGCTGTGCTTTTTCAAGTAGATTAAATAAAATGAAAGTCATTTGTTTAAATACCCTTAGCCCTCAAAAAGGCGCCAAATATTTTTAAAGGTACATACCATCTCCTTAGTTAAAACACCAGTGGAAGATGCTAAACACATTTCATTGTATATATGACACTTGACAACAATATTAAATACCAAACACCTATACTACCTCATTAACCTATTAGCATAGAACTATAATTTATTTGCTTTTTTAACTAAATATGGTTTAATTGATATATGGTCATTTAGACCTGGGGGGGGGGGGTTAGTTACGTTCAATTTTATTTGCCAGTATGTTTCCCTACAACTTAACCAGTTTTCCCAACCCCCCCCGGGTCCGTGAAGAATTGTTCTAACATTCCAAACACAAACCCTGTGTGACTAGTTTCCGTATAAAGGTGTCTATAAAGTTTGTTGTTCAGGTTTTTCTTCCTAATGTTGTAGGTGTGTTCATATATACATTTATTTAGTGTCCTCTCAGATTTTCCAACATAAAAACTGGGGCAATCTTTACATAAGGCTAGATAAACTATACCTTTAGTCAAACAGTTGCCCTTACTAAATTTAATGACACTACTCATACTGTTGTGTAATGAGGCAGTATAGGTGTTTTGTTTTTAATATTGTTTTTATTATAGTAAAAAATACGTGAAACTAAAGTGTTGAAAAAAAAAAACAGGAAGAGCATACTATAACATTCTCATACATGACATGCTATGGCCACCCATGACCATAATGGCCCGAGCAAGTCCAGTGGGATAAAATATAATTAGATGCAAGAGAAATATTTCCAGGTAAGTAACTACTAAGCAGTTCTACTATTTGAATGAAAACCATCTTCATTTAACAAAATGATTCCACACTCTACGTAAGTGAATGCATTTTTTTATAATAGCATATTATTATTATTACTGCTGTTAACATTTTTTCTGCACATGTTCATATAGTAATTCATTAAGTTTCTGCAATATTTTCTTGCCCCAAGATAACTATTATAATGCCATTTTGAGTAAGAAAATTTGAACTTTGTCTGATCACAGCTTCCTTTTTACCATTCTAACAACAGGGCTTGTTAGCCAAGACTTTTTCTTAAAATGGATAAAGACCTTTTGAAGTGATATTAAACTGTCGATGATAGTAACATAATACTGTCATAAAATCAATCTTTTCTTTCAATGAATGCAGACCGTATACAGGGAACCAATCTGTGTGTCTCACCAGTGACATTAAATGCATTCAAATTTTCAGCAAGGTTATTGCAGAAACATATCATCCTGATAAAAAGCTGACTGAATGACTTTTATTGGTTGAAGTAATGTTTCTACATCCCATTCTGTGCAGGGAATATGTTAAATATCACTGACATTATTCTACTCAACTATGAAGAATGAATTAAATGACATGTCACCATCTGAAATTCTGTTAAAAACAATTATATGACATATTATAGGACTACATATGGCTATTCCTCAGTAACTTATCATAAATGTAAATGCAGTAAAGTGCAATCTCTTTAATCATCTCAATTTCACTAAATGTATTTAAATCTCTGACAGCAATATTTTCTTAAGAAGACAAAAGCACTTGTAAGGGCAACCTCCAAACAGAACCAAAGTATAAGCCAAATTCTTTATTAATCCACAGTAAAAACTCTCCAAAAGACAATCCTCACTTAAATTATAATCCACCCATAAATAGAAGCAATATTTTCTTACAATGTCCATCTAGAGAAGAAGAAAATAAGCTCCAGTAAAATTGTCTCCCACAAAAACATATGTAGACGTGGCATAGAGATGCAACTAATATCAAGACATATGAAACAAAAGAACAATTTTGAGCTGTGCAGAGGAAAATGGATGCTCATCCCTTCAGCGTATATGCTTGAATGTAGGTATAGGTCATCAGAGAATACAAGCTGGGGACTAGTAATGGAAACCAGCCATCCGCAAAAAATCACAAAGTTAAAAATCAATAGAACCAGCCCAGTTATCAGATGGAAGTTATTTGGAAGAAAAACTCTGCATTCAGATTTGCTAACTGAACACATCTTCAAAAGCACCAACTAGAATATTAAAACATCCAGGATTAGGCTGTAGGGCCCCTGAGATAAAACAAGAAAATAGAATTTTCAAACAATATTTTTTAAAAAGTGCACGAGAATGTTCTCTCTATACTGTAGGTTAAGCAGAATTACATTTGATTCCTCCTTTTTTGTAGATGCCTAAAAGTTGACAAAAACTGACATGATGTGTCGGTGAGATTATTTGGAAAATTCAAAACTGCAATTTCTCATGAATAGCCATTGATATTGAATTATTTTCTTATCTGAAAATCAGAACTCCCACACTTAATAGATTATAAAAGCTGCTCTTTGGGATTACCAAACAATTGTTCCTACTGTTCTAATGAACACATGCTCCAGATACAAGTGACTAAAAGCCTTCTCAGATAAACGGTCACTTGATCTGTAGCAAATGCATTTCAAAGGCCTGTTGTTTTATACCACCATTATGAAACAAAGTCAGGGCATTCAGCAAGAGACCATTTATCTCTTCTGACTGTTGGCAAACGTTCTGCTTATCCACCTGGCAGAAAACATTTGATATGCTGTAAACATACAGTGTGTCTGTTTTTAACTGTAAATAATATATTTTACACTAAATCCTATAGAAAGTCGAAACACTATAAGCGGTAAGAAGTTATGAAAATCCAACTAGCATAGAGTATTGAGACCTTCCATTTCTGAAACTCTCCAGAAAATCAATCAAATGTTTGACAATCTCTATAATAACTTTTATTCTGTGCACTATGCATGGCAATATTTCCTGATTATTTAATTTATCATCCTCACTAAGAAAGGACGAGAGAGAAACACACATTAAGCAGAAGATTGTTTCTGCAATGATTCTTCCAAGCAAGACACAGAAAAAACAAACATAATACCCTCATCAAATATTACCCAAATATCAGGTGTGGGATTAAAACACAGTTCTTAGCATATGCAGTGATGTCATAGCTACCAAATGAATATGATAACAGTTAAAGACTTTGATGCTGCATTTCTAGACATAAAAATGCCTTTCTTGGAACAGATTTACTACAGTGATCGACATGCATAAGTCATTATCAATATTGAAAAGACAATTTTAATGCAGTGAATAATAGACACAGGACCTTCATCAATAATACCCAACAAGGTATAACAGAACTATCTCTATCATCAGAGCAAGCATGCCCAGAGATGACCTTATGGATCTAGTGGTCTCCGCTTAAGGAGTTTTGGCTGCAGGACCAGTAACTTGCACATGCAGGTTACCCGATGGTATGTTGGTATCCTAAGTCAGTGTGAACCCAATAGCTTTTAATGGCTCCTCATTTATGCTACTTCTATTTAGCATTATCGGTTTATACACACGGTGTTATAAATGGTTGTTTTGGATGAGGCCTCCATTCCATTGGACAATGACATCATTATCACGGGATAACAGATCTGATTTTAAAACTGTTTCTAAATATGTTGACTGATGTTTCTCTTAAGTGAATTATAATCAGTTTATTTGTTACCATAATATATCAGTCGCCTTTTAATACCTTCTTTGAGTTACAACTACTATGAATGTAAGCATGTTGTTTCAGTTCAGTTATCATCATATAGTGGTGAATCAGTTCACAGATGTTATTATGATTTAAGCAGTTCTGTACCACCCACTATTTCTTTCCAAGTGCACATTACTTTCAGTGATGGTAAGTACCCTTAACCTGCCCACATTTTAGATTGCTACCTGAAGCAACCAGGTGCTTGTGTTATAGGTTTTCCTTCTTTGCTAGTTTTCTTCTGTCCACATCTACTTGCCTCATTTGCCTTGAGGCACATGGTAAACCAAAGGCCCTGTATAATCCTGTAGCCGTTGCAATATACTGGATATAGTTTTGCTTCTCCTTGTTGAGTAACTAATCATAAACTTTATTTGCACAGAGGACTGTATTTTTGTAAGAATTATCTCTGTTCTGATCAGTGTGTTTATTTGCTTGTTGTGTTATATAGTTTTGCATGAACTGTATATGCTCTGATAAGTGTAACTGTTTGAGCACTT
>NC_056727.1:979598493-979623493 GCF_019279795.1 Protopterus annectens | reverse complement strand
AGTACCTGACAGTAGGGGGGGACCGAAAGAATTGTTTTTAGAATTCAAAGAATTCATGTGGCAACTTAGAGTGGATACCACTAACCCGCCCGGACTGAATAATGTAGTTTCTCTCTCCAGCTATTCAAAATGAAAAGCTGAACTTTATTTTTAGAGGGGGGGGGGGCACACATGTATATTCCTGTGGCAACACAGTAACATTTGCTTATTTTAAGTATATGGTTTATTTTTGTGAAAATGTATTTTGGATTGCACTTTATTTTAATTTTGAGATGGGGGCTGATGGGCTATATACAATATGTAAATGAAGATGTATGGGTTTAATGCATTTTATAAGGTGACATTTAGCTATGTATAATAACTAAAACAACAGTGATTTTTAGGTAGATTTTGCTTTAATGACATGTGACTTAGCCTGGCTATAAAAGGAAGTGATGTATGAATAATTCCTGCTTTAATCGGAAGAAGTCAAGTGTAGCAACAGATGAAAGCACTAATTAAACTGTGTATCCAGTTTCACCGGCCAGTGTTCGTTTTCTTTATATTACTGGTTTTATCTGTGGTTGTTGGCTGACATTATTACTGACTATAATTTGTATATCACTGAACAAAATACAGTAAAATGGGAAATAAACTCAATCAAGATCACGACATTAAGTTCTAGAAAATCTGCATATAGGAAGTAAAAAAAAAAGTCATAGGACCACTCTGTTAAAGAACAGAGAAAGCCTTAGTAGACCTGAAGAATGTGAAAATGGGATAGTTGCTAAAAGGGGAAACACAATGGGCAGGATTCACGAAGGCTTGCACGGAGTGTAAGAGACGTGCAACACTCCATGCAAGCCTCGCGATCCAGGAACAGCCCTAAACACCGTGTAAGAGACCAGCTAAAACGTCTCTTACACGGACTGGGCGTGGACATGCTAAATACCTCACTTGCATCCGAAAGGTATGCAAATGAGGTATATTAGCGATCCACAAAGCAGAAACCAGTCCGTGTAGGAGACGTTTTAGCTGCAGAAATATACTCAGTTGACAACTGAGTACATTTCTGCAAAATCCACAACGGAGCGATGTCAGCTCCAAAAAAAGGTTGCATATGATTCAGGCAGCATGCCAATGGCCAAATATGTGGCCATTGGCAAGATAACCTGATGCAAAAATATTAAAAATATGATTTTTTTTTTTCCGGCAATCGCCAATGTTTAAACCCAGCGTAGCCCCGCGCAAACGGGCTACGCTGTATAAAAACATAAAAAAGAAGGTTATAAACCCACAAATGTGGGTTTCATGCAATACATGGAATGACAATGCAGGGACCAGCAGACCAAAACCAACATGGCCACCGTGTAGTGGTTGCTAAGGGGGGAAGCTGAGTCTAAGACATGTAACTAAGCATTAGTAGGCAATCTCATGTAAATGAGGGTTAGGATACTGAATCTCACAGTCACATACCAAATGAGCACGGTCTGAGTAGTGTAAGAGATACAAAAGGGGGAGGAATAGAGTAGGAGATAGGTGACATCACAGGGGGGAATGGTAGAAAGAAATGCAGTTCATTGGAGGCCAGTGTAACATGACAGATGACAGGCACAGATCATGGAAAGAGGTGTGCCACTAGATAAGTCATGGAAAGACAAGAAATGGA
This sequence comes from Protopterus annectens, assembly GCF_019279795.1. Taxonomy (NCBI): domain Eukaryota; kingdom Metazoa; phylum Chordata; order Ceratodontiformes; family Protopteridae; genus Protopterus; species Protopterus annectens. The sequence goes on along the minus strand of NC_056727.1, from coordinate 979,621,845 downwards.
AGGTGTACACTGTTACCTACACCAAAGTTTCTTGCTGGCCGTGCATGCGCACGTGTGCACGCAATGAAGTGCGAGTAAGGCAGTGTGCACGCGTGTAAGGCAGTGTGAGCATGTGGGAGCGTGTTGGGAGAAGTTTAACACTGTTTGCACAGGTGTGCGCGCGTGTAAGGCAGTCTGAGTATGTTGGAGGCTGTTGGCAGACGTGTAACGGTGTTTGCACAGGTTTAAACCTGAATAAGTAGATTCTTAACCGTGGAAGCACATGTGCGCGCGTGTAAGCCACTGTGAGCGTGTTTCAGACAGTATGCAAGTTGCTCCCCCCTGTGGAAACAGAAAGGAAAAAGGAAGCAACAGAATTAATAGGAAGCTAGCAGGGATAACTGCTGAAGCTAGCAGGTGAAAATAATTAGAAGCAGGCAATTACACAGGCAGAATAGTAGCCCAGCCCAGCACTTAAAACTCTGCAAACAGTAGTGCAGGATGTTTTCATTAAGAGACACTGCAAGACAGGAGTAAGCTAATAGAAGTGAAAACTGAAAAAGCTGAACTCAGAGCAGAAATGTTAGGGCTGCCATAGCTGTCATAATGAGACATAGGCGACTTGCTGAGGGTGGTGACAATGCAGATGGTGCCAGACAACCCACAGTGAGGAGACGGAGAAGAGTGTACAGGCCCAGGGTCACCTACCACGGGTTACATGAGCTGGAGATAGTAGAGCGCTATAGAGTGGACAGAGAGCTCCTGCAGCAGATTGTTGAGCTGTGCAGGCCACGCTTCACACACAGAACCAACAGAGGGGAACCCATCCCAGTGGAAACCAAGGTATGTGTTGGCCTAAGAATACTAGCAACAGGTACCTTCCAGAGACCAACTGGCGATATGATGGGGATATCACAGGCATCAGCCTCCAGGGTACTACACCAGTTCCTGGATGCCATGTCAGCACATGTCGGTGATCATGTATATTTCCCCAATGCCCGTGAGGTATTGGCCAGCAATATGCGTCTCTTCCAGCAAATAGCGGAATACCCTGAGGTACTGGGTGCTATAGACTGCACGCACATATGCATCAAAGCACCAGCAGGTGAGCGGGGTAGGGCCTACATAAACCGCAAGGGCTTCCCCTCCATCAACTGCCAGGTCGTGTGTGATGCCCAGGGCATAATAATGAATGTGTGTGCTGGCTGCCCTGGGAGTTATCACGATTCCCACATCTGGCATTTGACCCAGCTGTACCAGACATTTGCCAATGGGGACATCCCACACGGACACCTAGTGGGGGATGCAGGTTATGCACTGGAGCCGTGGCTGATGACACCCATCAGAAACGCACACACACCTGAACAGGAACGCCATAATGAGGCACACGCACAAACACGTAATGTGATAGAGCGTGTGTTTGGGCTGCTCAAGTCACGGTTCCGGTGTCTGGACACATCTGGTGGAGCCTTGCAGTACACACCAACTACATGTACCCAAATCGTCATGGTATGTGCTATGCTACATAATATGATCTTGCGAAAACAGCTGCAGCAGGACCAGCATAGGGCCGGGCCAAACAGCCCCCCACCATTGCCAAGGCCATCACAGGCAGAGCATGACTCGGAGGAGGAACAACCTGAGCCTGCCCCAGTAGGCAGAAGGAGGCATGCCCAGTATTCCCTGGCCTTGGCAAAGAGGCAACGCATAGCACATACACTGGCACAGTAGGAACCCTGGGAATGATACCCCTCTCTGACTCACTCATATAGTAACAGGGATGCCTAACATGACACAACCTGCTCTCAAACATTACAGTATATGCTGGATTTACTAAACATCATTAATTTTACACTAGGGCACGTACTCCCTATATTATAGATGTTCACGATGGAATAGATAAGTATAGTACTTAGGTATTCAGGTTATATATACAGGTTTTATATTTTAATTTTTATTTTAGTGCTTATTATATTTTATAGTAAGGGCATGTTTTAACATGATAGAATGGCGTTTTGAGATTAGCCCTTGGTTTGATATATATACATATGTAGCAAGGGTATGTTTTAGTTGGATAGAATGGTGTTTTGAGTAACCCTTCATCCTATATATCTATATTTGTCTTGGTATATAACCCTGCATGTTCACCTGGGGTGACACTCCTCCACTATGAGATGTAGGATTAGAACTGCCCTTTTGAGTCCAGCTACACTGATATACAGGAATAGTTTTGATTTTCAAAGGAAGCATTGTGGAGATGTCGTTTGAATAAATATCTTGCCATTGTTGTCCTATAAGGGTATATAGTTACACATACACATCTCTATACCATAGATATATTTTATATCTGTTGTTTTGTGAATATGTGGTTATGTTTGTTTTATGATTTATATGTATTTGTATAGTATATTCTCTAAACATGTTGTGTAGTATACTACTATGTAAATTTAGTGGCAAATACAGCACTTATTTATAGGTTCTTGTTAATTTTTCAGACACATAACACGTTCTATGTTTCATGTAAAATAAGCATCACTAGGATAGTAATGCTGAATTAATAATGGTGTATTTTGCAACATGATTTATCCTAATGCGTATGAAATAGTATGTAGTTCGTGTAAATATACAGATACTGCCTTTACTTCATTACTAGAGAATCAATATACGTGTTTGTAGCGGTTTCGGTTTTATATTGATATATATATATTCCCTTACATATTTTTATGTTTACTTACTGAAGTTTATATGTGGGACATAAAATTTTAGTAATAGAAAAGATACATCTTTACATGTCTTACGCATGGTGGGTAGGATTCGTATGAAGAATGTATTTAAATGCTGGACCTATATTAAATTTTCTTAGTTCCCCGTCTCTATAGTCTTGTTTTAGGACCGTGGGGACAACTTTTTAGGTCAGGAGGAACTCCCTACAGAGAATCCAGACATGTGACCTCAATAGCGAATAGGATGATGTTTAATTTGCAATGGCAAACAGTTTGTTGATGCTTCTTTGGTGCAGCTTTTTTACCGATGGTGGAACTGTCTTAAATAACTTGCATTGTATAGATTTTCTTACAATTAAGGTAAGGGATTCTAGCTATGTTTATATGAGTTAAGAGACAAGGAACACTATGATAATATTTTGATGAATGTATTCTCAGCCTGTGAGGGATGTGTTCTCATTTCTGAATGCCATTTGCCAAGTTGTCAATGCTTTTGTTCAAACTATGCATTTTTGAATTATGAGCTTGTAAATGCATTTCTTATGTCTGAAGTCTGCAGCGTTTTGTATAGCTAGAGAGTTTTTGTAATGCTTTGAAATGTTTTGCGATGAGTGTGAGTGCTGCACTTTAGAAAATGAATTGGATTGAATTTAAACAGCATTTGAATGTAATGATGGCTTTAAATTGATGAAAGGCAATTAAGCTTCATTTTAAATTAATGAGCCCGCCAAAAGTTGTTTAGTATAAGTATTTTGGAATCATTTTGTGACATTGTATCTGATGAAGCATAGTTTAACTATGCGAAAGCGCTTATTCTCTGTTTCCAATAAATGAATTTTTTACATATTTCCATCGTGGACATTTTCAGTGTGTCAGGAGCTTGAGTTGGGACTACTCTATAGAAGGATTTACTCGTGGTGACTGTTCTCACTTTTTGGACTTCATTACTACCTCTTCTTTTTTTGGTGAGAACGTCTTCAGTATTGAGTTGTGTTTTCTACTTTTATTGCTCATTCTGCATTTTTTGCTCATAACTCAATTCACACGATGGAAGGTCAGAATGTTGGGACTGCTTCTAATCCAGTGTCGAGGGATTTGTCTCGTTTATGGACAGATTTATTTGTACGTGAACTAAACCCTTTATTGTCGCTGGACCTGAATGAAGTGGGGGCCCACACGTCGATGATTGACAATGGAGAAAATATACAGGAATTTCATGAGCAACTAAAAACGCTGGAAAATAATCTTTACCAACTTCAAAGGTACATGTGGCAAAGATTACATTTAGAAGCTTGCTTGCACCATAAGGTAGTCCCCAGAGGCATGCGGGTTTTCTGCATGCCTACGTATGGGGACTCCCATCCTTCCTTATTGAAGCAGTGGCAAGACTTGAATATAGGCCTGGGCTTTAATTATGTGAAGTTACTTTTGAACTATTTTTCTCCACTGGAAACTGACCTCCGTGCTAGAACTGATGTGCTTTATCAAAGGTTAGTTGATAATTTCAGCTCAGAATATTGCATAGAAAAACTTCAACTGACATTTACACAGGTTAAATCTTTTGGTGAGAGACTGTGTAAGACCAAACAGCATAAATTAAGGAGAGATCTGTTGGATTTCCAAAATGGTCATGTCTTTGTATGGCCTAGGTACCAAGAAGGTCAGGCCAAGTCTATGCAGTATGTACAGAAGCATAGTAATCTAGCAGCAAGTGTTGTATCTACTAATAATCTGTTTCAACAGCTTAATAACTCTGAGTTTATTCCACAGTCAGTGGTTTCCTCTAATAGGGTGAGCTTTAGACCCTATAGATTTTCCAACCACAGACACACCTCCACCTAATCAAGAGGCCATGCAAGGCTATAAGAATCCAGGAGCTATACCTAAAAGCAGCTGTACACCAGGCACCTCGAATCCATCTTTTTTACCTTATCAAAGGAAGTTTGCCCCCAACTCCAGGGAAGATCCAGCAGCAGGGGACCAAGAAAACGGAAGTCTTCAGAAGAAGGGAATATAGTCAACAGAAGAACCAGGCATTGACTCTTGTGTTTAATTTTTCTAGCTATAATATGGACACAGCTATGCATAGCCTTCTTAACAGAGGACTTACATTTATTCCGTCAACTAAAACATCATTAGAGGACACTCTTTTGGACTTAAGATTATTTTGTAGACGAGTTTGCCTAAGGTTGTTTTTCCCGACTGATGTTACCAGGATGAGTGAGGTAATTAAATCTCGTAACATACTTAAAAATAATAGTACCTTTATACCTCCTATACATCCTATGGTGCAATGTTTTCTAGATCTATGAAAGAGATTTCTACACATTGTTTTCTTCAGCATGTAAAACACAAAAGGAAGATTTTGCAATCTCAATAGGGATGAATTTCAAGCCCTGGTTAAATTGAGGAGTGATGATAATCTGATTGTGAAACCTGCTGATAAAGGGGGGGGTGTAGTTCTGATGGATGTGGATGACTATGTGAACAGCATGAGATTGCTATTGTTGTCTGAACACAATACCTATAAGCACATCACTGCACAGCAGGTCTCTTCCATTATACTAACAGTTCATGAAAATGTATATGATCTATTATTATGTAGACAAATTAGTGTTGAAATGTATGAATACTTGTTAATATCAGACCCGTTATTCCCATAGTCAAGGGACTCCCCAAGATCCACAAAGAGATTTGGCCTGTTCCGATGAGACCTATTGTAGCAGGTGAGGGTGGGTCACCGCCCATATATCGATCTTTTTGGAGAGCCTCCTACATCCAGTAGTGAGTAATTGTCACACCATTCTTAGTGACACTTACCAACTTTTAGATAGCCTTAAGGGCCTACATTTAGAAATGAAGGACACAGAGTACCTCCTCATAAACATGGATGATGAAAAGCTCTTTACCTCTATCCCTAATGATATAGGGATACAGTACATTAGAGAGCTTTTGCATAAAGAAACACAATATACAAATGATAGAATAATACTGATAACTCAGCTTCTTGACACAGTGCTTAACAACAATGTGTTTATTTTTGAAAATGACTACTATCTACAGGCATGGGGGGTTGCCATGGGCACCCCCTGTGCCAATAGTTATGCTAATTTGGTGGTCTACTGGTGGGAAAAGTTGTTCCTGTTTACCCACGAATCTTCTAGATACATAAGATACTATAGAAGGTTCGTGGATGACATACTTATAGTTTGGGAAGGTACGTCAGATAGTTTTCATCATTTCCTTGGTTATCTACAAACTACAACAGACTTTTTGAGGTTTACAGTGGAGATTTCAAGTTATGAAGTTAATTTCCTTGACGTCACGCTCAGGCTGACAAAAGAGGGTGAAATTGTGACCAGGATTTACAGGAAAGCTGTATGGAAGAATGCATTGTTAGCACCAGATAGCATGCACCCAACCTATACCTTCGTGGCATAGTCACTAGTCAATTTATAAGAGTATCTAGACTATGTCAAAACAAAGATGATCTTTTGAATGAAGTTAATAATATGGAAACCCTGTTTAGGGATAGGGATATGACATGACTATGGTTAGAAGGGTAAGAAATGAAATTTTGGAGTTTTAGAACATGATGCTAGTCCGTGTTCCATATTAAGAATGGACGTGGGATGGAAGCCACTATTGGCCCCAATATCCGTGGAAAAGGCTTAGTTATGTCATTAAATTCACCAATGAAGTGGAAAGTGTAAGAAGTGTGATTAGGAAGCACTGGAATGTCCTTTCGGTAAATAAAGAAATTAGTAAGATTGTAGGACCTACACCAACATTTTGCTATAGGAATTGCAACAATCTTAAGAGGCAATTATGTAATGACCGCAGGTCACGAATATAAGGAAATCCACTGGTCTAGTACTAGGGGACCTGGTCAGAAAAGGAACATATCCTTGTTTACACTGCCCAAGGTGCAAGAGCATTAGCAATACACAGACTTATCAACATCCCAGTATGAATTTTGTTTTCAAACCCAAGTACTATGCTGACTGCAATACCAAAAATGTGATTTATTTGGCCACCTGTTCTTTTGTACAGCATTTTACGTGGGTCTAACCAAGAGAAGGCTAAGGGACCGTATCTATGACCACCTTTATGAGATCCGCAAGCAGGATGACACTAATGCATTGGCCAGGCATATTAAAGAGTGTCCCTCTCATTCTTTCACTTTTAGGGTTTTGGACATAATTATTCCAACTTTAAGAAGAGGTAGTATTGAACAAAGGTTGGCTAGAGCCGAGTTACACTGGATTTTAAAATTAGCGGCACACAATTCTCCAGGGCTGAATGGCTTCATCTCTATTAAACCGATGTTGATTGAACGTAAATAAAGTTGGCTTTTGCTCTCTAGAATTCTATAGCCCATACTTCCCTAGTAAGTTAGGATATTAAAAGTGGGTATTATCCCCCTTTTTTCCCTCTTAATTTGTGGTTAGCCAACCGGGCATTTTCTTTATCTATAGCTTTTTAGGAGTGTGATGTATAAGCATTTAATGCTAGGGATATCTTGCCACCTTGGAAGTTGTTGTTCAACATTACAGTATATGCTGGATTTACTAAACATCATTAATTTTACACTAGGGCACGTACTCCCTATATTATAGATGTTCACGATGGAATAGATAAGTATAGTACTTAGGTATTCAGGTTATATATACAGGTTTTATATTTTAATTTTTATTTTAGTGCTTATTATATTTTATAGTAAGGGCATGTTTTAACATGATAGAATGGCGTTTTGAGATTAGCCCTTGGTTTGATATATATACATATGTAGCAAGGGTATGTTTTAGTTGGATAGAATGGTGTTTTGAGTAACCCTTCATCCTATATATCTATATTTGTCTTGGTATATAACCCTGCATGTTCACCTGGGGTGACACTCCTCCACTATGAGATGTAGGATTAGAACTGCCCTTTTGAGTCCAGCTACACTGATATACAGGAATAGTTTTGATTTTCAAAGGAAGCATTGTGGAGATGTCGTTTGAATAAATATCTTGCCATTGTTGTCCTATAAGGGTATATAGTTACACATACACATCTCTATACCATAGATATATTTTATATCTGTTGTTTTGTGAATATGTGGTTATGTTTGTTTTATGATTTATATGTATTTGTATAGTATATTCTCTAAACATGTTGTGTAGTATACTACTATGTAAATTTAGTGGCAAATACAGCACTTTTTTATAGGTTCTTGTTAATTTTTCAGACACATAACACGTTCTATGTTTCATGTAAAATAAGCATCACTAGGATAGTAATGCTGAATTAATAATGGTGTATTTTGCAACATGATTTATCCTAATGCGTATGAAATAGTATGTAGTTCGTGTAAATATACAGATACTGCCTTTACTTCATTACTAGAGAATCAATATACGTGTTTGTAGCGGTTTCGGTTTTATATTGATATATATATATTCCCTTACATATTTTTATGTTTACTTACTGAAGTTTATATGTGGGACATAAAATTTTAGTAATAGAAAAGATACATCTTTACATGTCTTACGCATGGTGGGTAGGATTCATGAAGAATGTATTTAAATGCTGGACCTATATTAAATTTTCTTAGTTCCCGTCTCTATAGTCTTGTTTTAGGACCGTGGGGACAACTTTTAGGTCAGGAGGAACTCCTACAGAGAATCCAGACATGTGACCTCAATAGCGAATAGGATGATGTTTAATTTGCAATGGCAAACAGTTTGTTGATGCTTCTTTGGTGCAGCTTTTTTACCGATGGTGGAACTGTCTTAAATAACTTGCATTGTATAGATTTTCTTACAATTAAGGTAAGGGATTCTAGCTATGTTTATATGAGTTAAGAGACAAGGAACACTATGATAATATTTTGATGAATGTATTCTCAGCCTGTGAGGGATGTGTTCTCATTTCTGAATGCCATTTGCCAAGTTGTCAATGCTTTTGTTCAAACTATGCATTTTTGAATTATGAGCTTGTAAATGCATTTCTTATGTCTGAAGTCTGCAGCGTTTTGTATAGCTAGAGAGTTTTTGTAATGCTTTGAAATGTTTTGCGATGAGTGTGAGTGCTGCACTTTAGAAAATGAATTGGATTGAATTTAAACAGCATTTGAATGTAATGATGGCTTTAAATTGATGAAAGGCAATTAAGCTTCATTTTAAATTAATGAGCCCGCCAAAAGTTGTTTAGTATAAGTATTTTGGAATCATTTTGTGACATTGTATCTGATGAAGCATAGTTTAACTATGCGAAAGCGCTTATTCTCTGTTTCCAATAAATGAATTTTTTACATATTTCCATCGTGGACATTTTCAGTGTGTCAGGAGCTTGAGTTGGGACTACTCTATAGAAGGATTTACTCGTGGTGACTGTTCTCACTTTTTGGACTTCATGTACAGGGAGTGTAGTATGTGCATCCGACAGAGGCAGCCCTGCAGCACCACCTGAGGCATGATTGCCATGTGTCAAGCAATGTAACATCATCTAGTATATGCAAACATGAAGACCCTGCCTAACATCTCACCCTCACCAAGCATGATGCCACACTATGTAGACAAGAAGATCAAGTACAATAATCGGCTGAAGTAATGCAGTCAGTCAAAGGGGAGCCAATGTGTCACAGGCTGGGAAGATATGCGGAGTCTGACATGATGCACCACCTGCTAGGGGTGGCATGCACCTAGCATGCCATGCCCCATGGATACTGGCAAAGGCTGTCAGTACCCACAACATGCCCTGAATAGGTAAGTTGCAAAACACACACCCAACCTCATAGGTTCTACAAGGGATAGGAACCTAGATGTAACACTACCCCATGACAGATGTACAAACAGCAAGATGTGTGCAGTGTAAATGCACACAGTAAGGAGAATGTAGATACCAGTCCTGTAATAGAGAACTGGGCAAGGCTCACAGCAGCACCCTAGCACTACCAGGTCACACCTCATACTGTGCTGTACAGCCGCAAAACATGGAACAAGCTACAAAAGGTGGGTGACTAGCAAGAAATGGCAAGGATAACCACACCCCCATGTTGGTACCACAACAAGAAGCAGCATGGAATAGCCATGGTCAAATACCAATGGCTAAAACTGCCTCACAGTAGATAGCCTGCTGCAGACCATTGTCCTACTACCAGGAACATCACCTGGCCTATGTCGGAATACATGAATATATCAAGCCCCCCAAACCACATTATATTGCTCGACTAAAAATACCCAGACAAACACTGGTAGCATCGTACTAGCACCAACACAGTAGGGGAAAGTTACCCAGATGCCATAAACCAAACTGCCCAGGAACAATGTACTACCCCCACAAGAGGGGTAAGCATACTGGATGTGATAATCAGCAACATGTGTACTGGATGGCAAGATGAGAAGTGTACCCCTCACTGGTAAGACAAGACCATAGAGTAAGCACACTGGAAATACACACCCGACCCCAGTCCCTGGCCAGAATACCACAGTGCAAAACATGTGTAAAGTATAGGTTGCAGCCCACAAAACCGATGTTGAATCCAGAAAAGGCCCTGTGCAAGTGCAGAACATGGGACACACCACAGAACATGTTATACAGGCATTCCATGAACACAGCCAGGAATGCTTGGAGTATGCAATCACAAATAACAACAACACACAATGCCATACACGCAGACATCTGGCATGCTGGGCTCCAGCCATTACCAAACCATGCAAGAGAATGAGGAAGATACCACATGATAGAGCAAACATAAAAAGGGAAGTAATCACTGACCAGTAGTATGGCAACAACATATGTCCACACATACAATCCACTAAGTCCAGCCACAACAAGTATAACCTATGAATCCAGAGGCAATGTGATGCCTGTCCCAAGTACACAGACAACCACAACACCCCCGAATAAATACAAACATATGTGATAGATGCATCCATGTATCCAAAGCAGAGGTTGAGCTCCAACAAGCCAGTACTGTCAACACTAGTCAGGAGGAGAAGGTAACCACATACACCACGAACCCAGTCCCACATAGACCTACCACAACTGTAAACCAAACACATAAACACAGACAAATATGCCCGGAGGCTTCAATTACAAACACACCACACCAACAGATGCCTCCAAAGTAGATCACAAGCAACCACAACCTTCAAACATAGCACATGCAACGAATAGTACGCAAAGCTGGTGTGCCAAACAGTCACAGGCCCAAAGGAGAAACAAATGCCTGATACAGTCGTAATAGGTGTCTGTATAGGCAGAAACACAGCTGTCCCACTCACCAGACTGAACAAGGGAAAGGGTAGAGTAAGCTGCTTGTAGGTAGCCACAAAATGTCACATAACACAAGTACGCAGGTCACCCCAAAGCAAGCAAGAATATGATGCACTTAATGTCCATGCTGGGGTGAATTACCTGAGATATACCTCCCTGGTCACCAACAAATGAGACATGTATGGTCCCTTCGAGTATGTACCCCAGGGCGGGATGACACCGGCTGTGTGCAGCATCCAACCCTCACCAAGAATGATGCCACAGTACAAACACAGAATGCTCATGTTTAACAGCTGGCACAGTTATAGCTGTCAGTCCAAGAGGGTGTAATGTGTGTCCGCTGGAGATGTCAAGCATGACAAGCCATGCTGCTGTTCCAGGGATGGCTTGCACCTGTTACCCCTGGGCGTCTGGATACTGGATAAGGCCTTTGCCGCCTCCATAGAGCCGTATGTAGGCAAGGCCAAAAAGACTACCCACCACCCTAGAAAACATAAGTGGTAGGAAACATAAGGGTAATGCTGCCCAATGCCAGATGTGTAAACTGCAATATGCATGCCCCTGAGGCACTTCCCATTATGGAGAACATTGATGTCTGTCCAGTGACAGAAGCCTGCTGCAGGCCTAGTGATACCACACCAGCACTACTAGGTTATACCACATACCATGTGTTATGGCCCCAACACCTGCACCAAGACATCAAAGGAGGGGGAGTATCCATATGCAGCACAGACACCCATATAGCCAGGTAACTGACAATGCACAAAGCAGCGGACACCACCCATGTGCACATAACTGTAGTCAAAACTGCTGTACAGTCTGTAGCATGCGACAGACCACACTCTCACACACAAGAACCCCAGCCAAACATCCGAAGACACTGGACAGTATGGATGTCCCACCAAATACCAGACAAGGTACACAAAGTACCACATAGGTGTCAAACCATTATGTATGCAAGGAGTCATCAGGGACCTAGGGACACAGGTCGTCATTAATCTGTCATGTGACAGCCACAATGCCAATGTGGCTATGAAGACTGTTGATACTGGACACCGTATCATGAAAGGATTCACACCAACATCAACAGGGGTCACTGTGCCGCTGTACTGTCCCCTTATCAGACCCACAATCTAGTACAATGACTCATATGGGATGTACCATACGTGACACCTGCAGCGGTTTGGAAGACCTCATAGTTACCCCACCAACAGGATAAAGGGTGCGAAATATATGTCATATGCTGCCTGGCTGTAGACACCCCAGCTGACTGCAGCCACACACTACCTACACAGAGGCATTGTATGTCCGTTGTACCAGGCCATGTCCAACACAGGAGTAATGGACATGCTACACCACAGGAAATCAAAGCCATTGGAGCTGTGAGAGTCACAGATGTCAACCTCAACACATAATGAAATAAGATGTGCTGGAGGGACAGATGCATAACCCATAGGCCCCCCACACCCAGAAACAGGATCCCAATCCATGGTAGGCAGAGCCCCTCACTGACACCCTTCAACAGGAATATTGCCAAGTGGATGGATGACCGTACATGTATACTGGGGGTCCCCACTGTGTCACGACCAGACAGAGGCACAGTGAAGAACCTCATAAATGGCCATAATTAAACATAGCAAGGGGTGGCGAAAGACACACACACTCAAGCTAGGCTTACCAATGGCCTAGGGTGTCTAGCCTACTATGAACCCATGAACCTATGAAGATACAACACGTACAGGACACTAAGGATAATCACAAGGCTTACCCAACTGATGTAGTGTATAGGAGCTAGCAAGTTAGGCTGGTGCACGGCAAGAGCACTTGTTAGACCCAAAATCAGAAAAAAGGCCAGCACCAAGGAAGGTTCAAAAGTAGTTTAATAAAACTGAAACTAGACTGGTTTCAGCAGCAAGGCTTTCATCAGTAGTATAGTCAGCAAAAAGCACTTAGTCATCATCTTATATAATGTTCTTTAAGGCATCTATATGACATCACTTCCTGATAAGTCAAAAATGCTAACAAGGCAAAAGTAATTGAAAAATACAATCAAGGCAAAAGTAATTGAAAAATACATAGTTCAGTAAACAAAAAAGTTAGCCTGAGTTGCATGCATATCTCCAGATTATAATGAAAAAATCCAAAGAGACACAGTATACTGGTATATCAATGATAATAAACAAACTTAATAAAAAACATACAATAAAGGGTAAATGCCCAAAAATAAACCCGAAACAAAAGTCAGGTTATAAGAATTCTGGTGTTGAATACCAGCCACAGTATCCTAAAATGAGCTGAAATGCAAAAACCTAAGCAATGCAACCTGATAAGAAATGAGTACATATACGTATTGCAAGTGATGGTTAATTACAAATTATAATTTATCATTTAATCCAGGAGGGAAAAGCCCCCCAAGTTTAATGATCCACCTTTTTCTTTGGTATTTAGGATATCATGCCAACCTGTTTTAAAAGATCGATTCCCTATGATATGATCAATGATGGTGAATGTAAATTTGGCAGTGGGATGTTTGATAACATGTCTATATAGTGCATTAGTTAATCTTCTGTTTCTAATGTCACCAAGGTGTTCAGAGATCCTGACACGAAACTGTCTAGACGTTTGGCCAATATAAAATGCATGACATGTACATGTGGCAAGATAAATAATCCAGTCTGAACTGCAGTTACCAAAAACTGTATGTTGTATATTTGTCCAGTGTTCCTACTAGTGAAAGAAGTAGTTTTGAAAATATAGTTACAAAACTGCAATGTCCACATGGATAAATGCCTGAAAGTTTATCTCCAGTAAGTGTTCTTTGAGTTGGAGTGTGATCCATGACCCTGGTTTTTATAGTGTGAAAATAAATTCCCTAAAGTTTTGCCTTTCCTATAGGAAAAATAACATCGCTTCTCCGAGATAATCTTCCAACAATGGATGAGAATTCAATATATTCCAATGAGTATTAATAATATTTACTAAATTGGCACTATTCCTGCCATAAGTGGTGACAAATCTACATACATCTGATTCCTCATTATGAGTTTTAGTATTGTATTGGAGAAGAGAATCCCTGGATTTAGCATTACTAAATTGGACTGCTGACTCAATAGTATGAGTGGAATAACCTCTGGACAAAAATCTCTTGGTTAGATCCATTTGATGACTCTGAAGATCATCCACTGAGGAACAAATCCTTTTCATCCGCACAAACTGTGATTTCGGTATGTTCGAATAATGTGTTTGGATGAAAACTATCAGCATGTAGAAGGGTATTATATTGTGAGAATTTTCTGTGTACGGACGTTCTAAGAGTGTTATCCTCCTGTCGAATTAAATTGACATCCAAATAACTGATTGCACTCCTATTATATTCCACAGTGAATTGATACCCCAGATGTTCCCATTCAAATGTTGAATAAATTCCTGGAGGTATTCCTCACCTCCTTTCCATATAAGCCAACAGTCGTCCAGGTATCTTCTCCATATATCAATCTCAGGTAGATATATGTTGTGCAAAGGGTCATATAAAATCATATCTTCCATGTAGCCCATAAAAAGATCAGCATAAATGGGTGCAAAGGATGCACCCATAGCCGTACCCTGTAGTTGCCAATAGCAGTTTTGTTGGAAATAAAAAACATTTTTAGTTAGAATGTGTTCAGCCATACACAACAATAAGGTGTTCATCCCTGGGGGGTATAAATTGGTTTTATTTAGCCAGTATTCCAAGGCATTAATACCCGCCCAATGAGGGATGCTGGTATAAAGCGAGGATACATCAAGGGTACACATAAGCCATTCAGGGTCCAATTGAGACTCGGACTGATGGTAGGAACCATGTTGGGCATCCACAGATATGCTCCGAATCACACAGATATTACAAACAACATACCAAACACACACACATATTGCTAACATACAACCTGTCAGGTGCAGTGCAAACACCCCCCCCCCGAGTGCAAAATACCTATCCCAGAAGATGGTCCCCTGACATTGCAGATGCTGAGGTAACAGCCATCATATGCAAAGCAGAACACACAGCAGCAAAGGTATGTGACGGTGTCCTGTGCTGAGGCCAACATGGACCCCAAGAGTAATGGAATGCAAAATCACACTACTGGCCAATGTCAGCCTTACCACAGGGTATGTACCCAAAGAGCAGTGTACAACAACAGTGGTCCATCACAACAAAGGGGTTGCCTGAATGGATACTCCAAACTAACACCCCAGGATCCTGACAAGCTTGTTCTGTACAGCTATGGAAAGGATCAGTATGTACCGCAGACAGAAGGCTAATGTGGACCTACTGATACCGGACCCGACACACTGTGGCTGTTGTAACTGCAGAACCGGCCCCTAAACATGTCTGACCCATTTGAATCAGTCATTAAGGTCAGTGATGAGGGCTATGTGGTCCACACAGCGTAGCTGGACCGTGCACATGCTTCTAGACCATACCGTACGTGTTCAGTATGGATATGTTCACCAGCTTAAATATACACCCCTATGTCAGTAGAGGGGTTGCAAAGCAGACCAAGGACAGAACTGACATGGTCAGACATGCTGCATCCATGCCAGACTACAAAGCGAATATGAGTGGCATCCCACAAGGCCTGGTCTTGTCCCCCCCCACCCCCGTTCTGTATACATGTCCCATAGGTATAGGCCAACATGAAAGGACTGTGACTGAGCATGTATGCAGAGGAGTACAAACAGCCCACCGTATCCGACCCCCAGCTGACACAAGAAACCCATAAAAAGGCCACCCACAAACAAACAACTGTAGCCATAGCCAAGTCAGCAAGCTAATCGCAGAAATGTGTATAGACAACCACTGTGGATATACAGTACGTGCCCACAAAATACCACGCAGGTGTTAACCCATGAGGCACCTAACATGTAATGTGAGACCTGGGTACAAAAGGTGATAAATAACCTGCACTGGACAAACATGTGTCTGTAGTGTTTGCAGAAACATGTACCATATACCCACCCAAACATGAAGGCTGGCAGATGTAGATAAGGGGAAACCACTCTGGCTCTGCAGCCATCCTCCATCAGCATCACAACTGACTACAATAGCCCTTGTGGGATATACCACAGCAGACACCTCCAACGACTGTAAAGTCCACAACAGTACCCGACCAGGGGTAGCAAAGAGCCTGAACAGATGCCATGTGTTGCCTGAGTAAACAAACTGCAGCCCCACACACGTCCATCCTTCCCGGCTACAGGAAAGCTGTGCCTGATGTATGATGCCATGTCCAACCTGGAATGAATGAACATGTTGCACCTTGTACAATCTGAATGGCAGTGAGCTATGCACATGAGAGACCTGAACCCCAGCACTGACATACATAGGACAAGCTGTACAGAATGATCCATAACACAGAAGGCACCCCCACACTGCAGTAAACTCCTGATACAGGGCAGCCAGAGTGCCACATATCAACATCCCTCAAGAGGCATCCTGATGAGTGTATGGGAGATGGTAGGCTACCCTGGGTATCACTGTTATGTCAGAGGTAGACAGAGGCACAGTATACCAGCCATGACATATGTAATGGCAAACCCCAGTTACAATGTGTGTCAAAGGACAAACACACCCTGTGACTACCATCAGCAATGGCCTACAGAACATTGCTAGTGTTTGCCAATGCCCACCCATGTTGTGGAATACACTAGCAATGTTGGACGAGCCTGGTGTGGGTAGTCCATATCTGAACATATTGCAACATGGTCATATGTGCACAACTGGCCCCTACACAGTCTGTCGTGCTCACTATGAAGATGTCAAGCAATGATAGGACTAAAGCCCAGGATACTGTCCACTACAGTGAAATACCGAACCAGTACACTATACGGTACTACAGTGTTAGGTCATTATGAAAGTATGTTGAGAACTGTCTGCAAAGTATCCCATGCAATTCCTGCAGGCACAGTATAATCCCTGTTGTGGCAGACACGAAGCAGTTGGCCAGTTAGTACACAACATGACACCCAGCACACAATCATAAACGTGTGATAATGATGAAGGTCACACACACTCAAATATGTGTTGGACTTCAGAGTACAACATATGGAAAGCTCACACTGGGCATGCTCGCACACTTTGATAAATGAGGCATATGTCAGACAACATGACATGGAAAGGCTGAACTGGGCATGCTCACACACTTAGGCCATATCTCTGTGTAGCAGTTGGCCACACATATCTGGTATTTGTACGTGTCCATCCAGGAACCAACCACAACACAGCAATCAGCCCAGTGCACACAGTAAATGACCACAGAGACATAAGTGATATAGTGGATCGCCGTCATATGCAAACATCTGCCACAGATACACAAGTTGGTCATAGGAACAGGGAATGCTATGGCAATAAAGACCTGCAAACAGTAGAACAGCACAACAAATATTGTGCATCCGACAATTGAACATATGGGTGTAGAGGTCAATACTAGGCTTCTTGCCCCAGGGAATGGCAGCTCAGCCAGAGTGTGCTTGGCATCTGCATCCCCAGGATAGTAGGCTACCGTGCCACTGTACAGTATGTCACAGAAGGCGACATGTGAGGCTAGTGAGCTGTGCCTCTGTCAAGCAGGGGCACCATGGAGGTCTCAGGGATTGAATGTGCTAAGCCACAGCCATGTTGTCGGTGTGTGCTGTGAGAGGGTTGCTGAGGATCTCTGACAGTAGGTGTCCGTCAATAACAGACTGAGGGGAGCCCTACCTGCATTCTCTGGACGATTCCACTGTCAACACTGTGTTGTAATGAGTATGTGTGAATGAAGTGCCGTGCTGGAACCGTCCACAGATGTCCTCCCTCTGTGGGCTACAGCTGTGCAATGTAGTAGGTCACTCTGTCTGTAGAACGGCGCATATATGGCCAGTGTACAGCTGACAGGTGTCTTGTTGTGGAGCAGTCATGGGTATATGTGGGATAGCATGACCAATGCAAACTGTACACATGCTCATAGGATGCAAGTGTCAAGGATTATGCTGAGTGGCCAGTATAGTCCTCCAGCATGGGTCCTCTGAAGTCAGCCACCCCAGTCTACACAAGTGTAGAGTCTGCTTGTGCTAAACACAGTTTGTGTGCAGTGACAACCTTGCCTGGGGGTGGAGATGAGATATGGATGTCCAGGGAAAGGTGGACATGGGCAGGTATCAACAATGGTGGTCTACCTCTGGTGTGGAACAGTGAGTACCCACGTTGCAGATGGACAGGTGCAATATGTATTAACCCATGTGGCTGTGGTGTGTGGTTCTGCCATAGCACATGGACCCACAAATTGTAGTGGCGGTAGGGTAAAGTGGTAGAGGCCTGAGTAGTTCTCACACACAATATGCATGTACCTGATGTTAACAACTGGAATGGTGTATGTGAATACCTGCATATCCTGGCACTGTTCCCAGGGAAGCTAAGTGTGTGTCCTGGATGTGGGTGTGGTGTGCTGGACTGGTTGTGTTGTGTGTTACAGGTCCTGTGGTCCCAAAGCATGGTATAGAACATAACCTGCCAGTGCGATGTGCACATCTGACCCTGATGTAGGTGGCTGCAAATGCATATACATGCTATCCCCCACCTGACAGGTAGTACGACATCTACAAACCTCTGTGGAAATGAAGATGTCAGCACCCTAGAAATACTACAGGTGCAGAACAGATGCCCAGTAATTCGGATAGTGCGCTCTGCTAATGCGTCGCCCTCAAGTGTCATAATATAGTTAGGTAGGGGTTCGAATCCTGCAAATGCTCAGTGTGTGTGTGGGTGAGTGGGGTTTGTGTGTGTGAGAGGGAAATGTTCCTTTTGGCAACTGGGAGACCACACTACAGGATGCACACCCCCCTTTCTAAACACAGATGATGTCAGCACCCTATAAGTACAGCAGGAGAAGGGAAGCCTCCCAGTAATGCGAATAGCGTGCTCTGCTAATGCATCCGTCTCACGTGTCATAACATAGTTAGGTAGTGGTTTGAATCTTGCAAGTGTGTGTGTTTGGATGAGGGGGGTTATTGTGTGTGTGCGAATATGTATGAGGGATGTGCCCCTTTTGGCAACTGGGAGAACACACTACAGGATGCACACTCCCCTTTCTAAACACAGATGATGTCAGCACCCTATAAGTACAGCAGGAGAAGGAAAGCCTCCCCGTAATGCGAATAGCGCGCTCTGCTAATGCATCCGTCTCAAGTGTCATAACGTAGTTAGGTAGTGGTTTGAATCCTGCAAATGCCAAGTGTGTGTGTTTGGATGGGGGGGTTATTGTGTGCGTGCAGATATGTATGAGGGAAATGTTCCTTTTGGCAACTGGGAGAACACACTACAGGATGCACACGCCCCTTTCTAAACACAGATGATGTCAGCACCCTATAAGTACAGCAGGAGAAAGGAAACCTCCCAGTAATGCAAATAGCGCGCTCTGCTAATGCATCCGTCTCAAATGTCATAACGTAGTTAGATAGTGGTTTGAATCCAGCAAATGTCAAGTGTGTGTGTTTGGATGGGGGGGGTTATTGTGTGCGTGCAGATATGTATGAGGGAAATGTTCCTTTTGGCAACTGGGAGAACACACTACAGGATGCACACGCCCCTTTCTAAACACAGATGATGTCAGCACCCTATAAGTACAGCAGGAGAAGGGAAGCCTCCCAGTAATGCGAATAGCGCGCTCTGCTAATGCATCCGTCTCAAGTGTCATAACATAGTTAGGTAGTGGTTTGAATCCTGCGAATGGCAAGTGTGTGTGTTTGGATGAGGGGGGTTATTGTGTTTGCGCGAATATGTATGAGGAATGTGCCCCTTTTGGCAACTGGGAGAACACACTACAGGATGCACACTCCCCTTTCTAAACACAGATGATGTCAGCACCCTATAAGTACAGCAGGAGAAGGGAAGCCTCCCTGTAATGCGAATAGCGCGCTCTGCTAATGCGTTTCCCCTGCGTATCGTAATGTAATTAGGTAGGAGTTTGAAACCTGTAAATGACATGTGTGTGTGTGCATTTCCGTATGAAAAACATGTTAGTTTTGGCAATCAGGTGATCACACTACCTGATGCACATTACCCTTTCAAAGTACTGATGTTGTCAGCACCCTATAAGTATAGCCAGAGACGAGGAACTATCTAGTAAACCGAACAGTGCGCTTTGCTAATGCGTCCCTCTCACGTGTCATGACTTAGGTAGGTAGGGGAATGAATCCTGCAAATGGCAAGTGTGCATGTGTGTGGGGATAGTAGGGTGTGTGTAAATACAAGTGTGAGGGAACAGATCCTTTTGGCAAATACTACAATACACCAGATGCTGCATACTCCACCAGTAAACACAGGGGATGTCACCACACTATCAGCACAGCCAAACAGGGCTAGTTGGCTAGTAATGCCAATAGTGTGCTCTGCTACTGTGTCTATTACCATCGTCGGAGTACAGATAGGCATGTTTTGGTAACCCACAACTGTCACGTGTGGTTGTGTCACACAGTATGACCTTGTGCGGGTGTTTGTACATAACAATGCATGCCATTGCCTAACCCAGCAATGGCATTGCACACTTGATGTATGTGTGTGACACATACACATAAATACCTGTGACCTGCAGTAGTTACCATGTCTGACACATGCTTTGTGTGGATAAATGGTATTAGCAATGTATACCAATATGACTGTGTCTTACTGTGCAGGGTCCGCACGTGGTATGTCCCTATACAGTGTGGGTGTCTATGGTGAAAGACCTACAGCAGGGGATACACATCTGGTCTGGGCCATATAGTGTACATGTAGTCAATGTACAGGTGCTGCATGTTCCCACCTGTTGTGGTAGTGGTAACATGTCATTCCACTGCAATTCGGTGACCACATGCTATGAACTCTTCAACTAGAGTGTTGTAGCTACAGTAATGCTCACACACAATGTTCGGCTGGATGCAGTATGGCCTTATAAACACAGTTCATGGGACTGTCATATTGCCGGTGTTGTTATGGAGGATAGGTGGTCTTCCTGTGTATGTGAGGGTTGTGTGTGCCATGCTATGAACCAGATGGCAGTCCGACACACTGTCAGCTGCACATGAGTAGGCCCTGATGGTTTGTGCTGTGCCAACAACCTGGAGGTGTGTGTATCTGTGTTAACTTGGGATACCACCCCCCTATCCATGTGTGTTACATGTGTAGGGGACGACAGGCATGGTATGGGGCATAACCTGTCAGTGATGGGTAACACCTGTGAGCCATGAATCATGCATCCGGTACTGCACAGACATTGCAGTTCACCGTGCTGAGGGCAGTGTCTGGTGCATGCATCCTCCGTGTACACTGTTGTTGTTGTGTAGCAGCACTGTTAGTGTCCTAACCTGTGTGATACCCACGGAGGTCGCTATGTAAACCATGTCCTGCAGCATAAGGCAGTATGTGTATACCAAGGAGCCTTGCCAGTATACATCGGGCCATGTGTGTTACGTGCAAGATGACCCGTGAACATCAATGTGGCTTCCCTAGCATGTAAGCACATGTTGGCAGCCAGTGGATACCCTATGAATAACAGTGGAGACTGAGCATAATGTAGACATACAACAGCCTTCCCACATATAGTGGTAGAATACCTGGGGAGGGTATGTTGGCAACCAACATCAGGCTCATACTGGCCTGTGCCACATGCTGAGAGATCCATTCATTGTTCCCTATCATGTAGTCCAGGGAGGTATGTCCCAGGCAGCCACACTGGCATGGTCAATGAGTGAGTCATATCTGTCCATGCCTCTGTCTGACCTGTATGCATGTGTGCTGTGGTGGACCATAGTGCCCCTGAGTCATATCACTGTGACCTTCACCAGATACAGCCTGTTGAGCGGGACCCCAGTGCAGCACACATGACAGGTACCTGACACGTCTGTAGCAGGTGTGTTGTGTAGCCCTACAGGCTGTGGGTGTGTGGCACAGGGGATGTGTGCCATGTGTGGCATGTGCTCTGTTCCGACGGAACATATGCCTGTGTGCCAGCTGCGGAGGTGTGTGATGCCCAGGCAGGCTGCTAGTCTGAGTCCCCACGTATGCCCCAGTGTGTTCAGCATGCTGTCAGTGTGTGTCAATGTCTGACTGGTATTGTCGTCACTGTAATATCTTGTATTGATTTATTTATTTATCCTACATTTGTTGACTGGGATAGCCCAACTGGATGCATGTCCATTTCCAGGGGAGGCCCGTGGAGACAAGCTACGAGGGTAGCAGATACAGCATTACAGAATACTAGCATTACATAGTACAAACAGATTATTTACAGAGATTACATAAGTAAGCAAGTCAAACATGTTCCACAGGTTAATGTTAGACCTGAGCACAAGCCAGGATTAAATTGAAATTACACAGTACAGTGGTTCACAGAAGTTACACATTCGAGTTAGCCAGGCTTGATACATTGACATAGCCAGTTACGTGACAAATGTTGTTTGAGTCTACTGTTAAATGACCTAAGGTGGACATTAGGGTAATATCAGCTGGAAGTGAGTTCCAGATCTACTTACAGGGTTTGCAAAGAGAGAATCACCAGCTGTGTTATTAAACTCGCTAGTTTGAAGTAGTACATTTTAGAGGATCGAAGTGGTCTAGGATTGTTATAGGGGGTGATTATAATTTAAGTGCAGGAGTATTGTCTGGATTATAGAGGATTTTATAGGCCATAATCAGTTGGTTATACTGTATTAGGCTGGGTATTGCAAGCCAACCAAGCTGATTTAGATTGATGCAATGATGTGTCCTAAAAGGCGGGCCAGTGGCAAACCTGGCAATGTGGTTGTAGAAAATCGAGTGCTTGTTAAGGACAGTCTTGTTCATATGTGAGAGTAGAGAGGATGCATACAGAAGGGCTGAAACAAGGTGTGAGCGAGCTATGGCACCTTTAACTGGAGGGGCTAGGAAGGCTTTAATTCTGTAAAGTGACCCTAGCTTTCTATTGATGGCTTTGCTAATCTGGTTAACATGTATGTCACATATGAGATTATTGTCTATGATGACACCTAATAGTTTCGGAGATGGGTCAGGGGAGATTATTGTGCCATCAGTTGATGTTATGGTAACGGTGAACGTGGTAGACCTACGTGTTGGTGGAATAACAGCAGTTTAGTTTGATTGGGATTTAGGATCAGACAATGTTCAGAAAGCCAGTTTGCTATTGTATTAAAGGTGGTCTGGGTAGCTGACCATAACTCTACTGGAGATGTGGCTGAGCAGATCAGAGTAGAGTATACAGCATATTGGATACAGCTGACTTTTGGGATGACAGTATAACGGTCGTTAATGACGATGGAGGACAGCAAGGGCCCTAGGATAGAGCCTTGTGGTACTCTGAGGGTGTTAGGTAGAAGGTTAGAGGGTTTGTTCTGCCAG